>NC_134486.1:47156640-47224140 GCF_040206685.1 Ascaphus truei | reverse complement strand
AGACCCTTAAAGGGATATTCACAACTCAAATGCTAATGGCAGTGGCATAGGTTTAATGTACTGTAGGGGATTCGCAACTACAGTATAAGAGTTTTTAAGGTCGTCCACTTCAAAGAACACTACAAATTCCACCTGTTCTGTTGCAACTCAGCAGTATTTCTAGCCAAGCAAAGTTATATTTATCAACAAACACAGGTCTTACCCACCCATGCCTCCTCAAACCTTCTACTAATTGTCTCTCGCCCTCAAACTCTCCTCAAATGATGCTGACTACTTACATCAAAGACAAGGTGGATTCCATCAGACAATAGATCTCCTCTGTGCCTTCCTTTACACCTTTTCTCTTGGACCCCCTTTATCTTTTCTAGATGCACCCTCATCTGTAACATAGGAGGTATCAAAGTACCAAAATGACTCTTTTTGCACTCTCCTTTTCTGCCTGCCAGCTTAATCTCATTGTTTCCCATCGCCTCCGTCCTCTAGCACCCACTCTGATTGTTGCACTTACTCAATTTTATAACTCTTCCCTGCTATCCCTTGGTATCTATCAATCCTCCTTGAAACCGCTAAGGTGGGCAAAGGAGTATGTAGTGTAGTTTTATGTTTGATACTAACCCCTTTGTAGCAATTTCTGGTCAGCTAGTTATGGAAACCCATGACTAGTAGACCCGTGAGCTAGTAAAGGATTAATATGTACTGTCATGGGATTTAATAACTATTTTATCACCTATTTCAGGCTGGTTTAGCTTATCGGCCCATGTATATAATGGCCTTTATATACATCATCAGCTAGGACTGGGTGATAAATTATCCCATTCCGAAACATATCGGAACTTGATGTATGGCAGTTTTTACCTAAAAATGAGGTATTAAGCCTGTTTTTTTTATCAGATCCAATGCTTTTAACAGATCCGATAAGAAGTGCCTTTTTTTGGCAGTGCAATGTTGATGTACAGTATAAAATAAAAATAAGACACTTTTTTTGGCTGGAGGAGAGAGAGGCGGAAAGAATTGAGGACATCATAAGGTATTCAATCAAAGAGGTGCGGTGGGAAAAGAAGGCAGGGAGAAAGAGGAGTGGGATAAGATAGAGAAAGTGGGGAAGAAAAAGCAGGAGGGAGAATAGAGAAGATGGGAAAGAAAAAAAAGTCAAACCCATCATTATTCTAGTGGAGGGCGGGTTGGCGCACATGGGCTGATCACTTTTCTCCTTCTTTTCCTTCTCCTCCTTCTCCTCCAAGTGCACCAATGTTAAATAGCCGACCAACTTAAATAAAGGGACATTAAACCAGGCCTGATTGTATCTATATATATATCTATATATATATATATATATATATATATATATATTTGATAAAACAAACAAAACACACACAAGCGCACCACAGATTAGTAAAATGTATATCACAATATTTAATAAAGGTCACTGTGACCACAAGAACAAAAATCAATAAATGAAATGTACAAGACAAAAACACATAAATACACATATAAAACATATACTAGGTATGGTAAATCACACCCTATGAATGCTAAACCAATACATGACTTCAGTGAAGTACACAAACTAACAACTAGATATGTTAAAATTACATTCACTAGGATGCCTAATAACTTCTAGAAAGAACAAACCCAATTGAGGGGAACGAAACTAACCGCAAGAAGTGGCAGCAGGGGCTCAGTGTGTACGCAAAGCTGTCCGGACACGCGAGCACACGGCAGAAAAAACTCTGCAAGCATTTCCTGAAATCTCGTTCCAGCCAAAGGGAGACTGTGCAGAGCTGCCTCTCGTGACCCCTACCGGTTTTGCAATCAATGCTTCATCAGGAATCCTATTTGTGACTTTCCATATATAATTGATAGTACATACTATTTTACTGATCTAGTTTTTTTTGGGGGGGGGGGGGGATATTAGTAATACAATTATTAGTCAAATGAAAAGTTATTCTAGGTTCAATATTGTTTGCTTAATTTATTATTGCATAACTTGTTATACAAATAATATAATTTAAATGAATATAATTTCGTATATTTACAGAATGCATAAGAGGTGTGTATATGACAGAGAAGTGGGTATTTGTGAATGCATGCTTACATATTTGTGTAGTGTAATTGATTGATTGTCTTGTGCATATGCATCAACACATACCGTATGCGCTTTTAAGTCTATGGGTGTTATATGTCTGTGTTCAGTATACAGCTAGTTACCATGATCATTAATAAACAAAATTAACGTGTGAAATTATTTCTGTATCAATTACTTGTTAAGAATACATTAGCAGTACATTTATATTGTTTAATATAGATTTTCCTGCAATAGTTTATTTGGTGATGAGTTTCCTTCTGTGTGGGAGCACCACCAAATTGTATTAATTCTATTGTGGGACCTCTTGTATATGTTAGGTCTGTCCGGGGTAAAGGGGATAAGTGCAAAGAACTTTGGACTTTTACATTAGCTAGGGAACTCAGGGGTGTATTGAAAAGACTTGTGTGATATTTATACATAAAGAAGGACGACAAATGGAATTCTGCTTCAAATTCCTATGTTGAGATGTGGTCGGTTTCAGTTCTTATAGAAAAAACTTGCAGCCATGTCCACTAGGAAAAGGCTGCATTCTGTAAAGCAAGAAAACATAGAAGTACTAATGGTTGTTTGTGTATTTTTTTTTCCAGAGAGGTTGGTACAGCACTGAAAATGAGTACTTCTTGCTTCTGTTCACCCAGACTGTCCGCTGTTTATATTACACAAGTTTTAGCCTAGAATACACTTCTCACCAGTCCAGTGAGAACAGCAGCTACTCCTTTACTTCAATGCTGGTGTATGTGTTTTATTACCCCGTGTTCCACAATGGCCCCATTATAACCTTCAATGAATTCAGTAAACAGGTATGTGGTTATCATTAGTATTGTTCATATGGAGACAAGTACATTAATAATTATGCTTTTAATTTATTTTTTATGCATAATACATTTTACTTGGTCAATATTAAGACACTTTCTGTACTTCAAATGTAAATGTTAAAACATAAAAAGTAAATGTTGTTCTTCAGCTCTAGGACTTACTCTAGAGGTTTGAGAATTTGGGGAAGTATCTACAATATTAAGCCATTTTTGTATTACTCATGTGTAAAAAAAAAAAATAACAACCCTGTTTTCCCCCAAAGTGCTATTTTAATTGAACGGAGTCTAAAATACTTCCAATGTGATTGTCATTAAACAATTTCAGCCTCCAAATCTCCAGAAAACAGACAACATTTGTATCCTCCATGAAAATATTGGCTTGGTATATAATGATGCATACAGTATACTGTATGTTTACCCTACACAATTCTTAGGTTGAATACAAGTAAAGCAGCCGAAACATGTCACTCGGGCAGTGAATCTCCTTTTGTGGAAAGAACTGAAGCCACACATTGAACAGTAGGATATTTTTTTTTGCGCAACTTCCCTTTTCCTGCTGAAACATGTCACTGAAACATGTCACTCTATCTAAAATGTTGCTGTTTTTTTTTTGTCATTCCCATGCTGCTGCATGTAATGCATTGTACTAACGGGGAGAGAAGAATACATTTTTATGTAAAACTGTAGAAAAGATGTGAATCGGCAGTACTGTATTTACATAAATGTTTGTAATCGCAAGGATAATATTTAGAATTACAGTACCACCTAATTCACTAAGAATAATGTATTCATAAATGGATTGTATACACAGCCATTACCTCTGGGGTACACAATGCAATTCAAGTAAGCGATAACTCATTAACATCAGTCTTAGGCTAAGGCCCCGGTCACGCCGCTGTAACGCGCGCCCGCGATATTGGCGGCGCGTTCAGCCGATTCCCCGGTCTGCAACTCACTGCAGGAGGAGAGACCGGGGGGGGGGGGGCGTGGCGGGGAGTGACGGGGGCGCGGCCATGACGTCACCCGGCAGGTTCGCCCTCATTGGCTGAACCGCCGGGGGGCGTGCCTAATCGCTCGACGTGAGTCCTGCTTTCAATTATATTGAGAGCAGGAGCAGCTCTCGCCCGAGCGCGGCGGCCCCCCCTCGCAGCGGGCCCGGCGCCATTGAGGGGAGGGCTCTCGTGCATGTGGCGGACGCTGTAATAGGCAGCGGGGGCAAGGCCTTAATCAGCACTAGCGATTCAGTTGTGTAGTGGTGGGAGACATTACACTTTTCTAGTATAGTTACAGTATGTAGTATTTCTTACAAAGCCTTATGGCAGAAAAATATTTAACCCCTTTAATGCCTGAGGCTACCAATGTACTACAAAGGAATGCCTTTAGGCACTAAAGGGGTTATCAGACACCATAAACACCCTACAAATTAAACACATAAAGCACAACTTCCATACGTGCGATTTATTAAGCCTTTAGTAGCCACATCAAAGCCTTTTGCGGGCTGCCAGTTGAAGAGCCCTGCTGGCTGCCAGTCTTAGTTTCAATATGCCAAGGTACTTAGCACATATTTAAGACTGTTTTGACTTTAGGTTCAGCGCTGTGAAAAGCTTTTGATATAGGTATGAATACATTGGACCAGGAGTGGTCAACTTCGGTCCTCAATGCCCACCAACAGGTTTTAAGGATATCACTCCTTCAGCACAGGTGGCTGAGTCAGCCACTGATTGAGCCACCTGTGCTCAAGCAGGTATATCCTTAAAACCTGACTGGTTTGGTGGCTCTTGAAGACTGGAGTTGGCCACTCCGCCATTAGACTATTTCCATGTCTGTGTATGCTTGTATTGAGTAAGATTTGCAGAGGGTTAGTAGTTAGTAGTTAGTAGGGTTTACAGCATTATAGTGGGCAGAGCACTTTCACACAGGGCTGATGTCAATGCTTTAAAACATCACTGTGCAATAAAACATTACTTTATATAGGTCTTATACAGTATGCGATAAAAAGAAAAGATGTGGTATTTTAAATACATGTCCACTACAGCAACATAGTCTGCCCATTTCCCCATCTGCTATAAAACCTCAGACCCTGTGATGCCTGGTTTACGTTTATGTTTAGGAAAGCCTTATGTCCATCCCGAGTCTGTTTGCATTCCCTTGCTGAATTAGCCTCTGCCAATGTAAATACAGCAAGGTCCCGCTTCTCGGCGCCACGCTTTTCGGCGATCCGCTGATACGGCGGCACCGAGAAGGGGGCCGCCATGTCTCCTCAGAGGCTGTTGCCGCCGGCGCGCATGCACAGAACATAGCTTGCGCGTGCAGAACATAGCTTGCGCGCACAGAACGTAGGTCGCGCGCACACAAGGGGGAAATTGCCGGGTTGCACATGCGCACAGCTGAAAATCGCCGGTTCCGCTTTCCGGCGATTTTCACTATACGGCAGGCCCTTAGAACAGAACCCGCCGTATGCCCGGGGCCCTCCTGTACACACTTCCTCATATTTCCCCTGAGCCTGCCAACCACCAGCTTCAGAGAATGACCTCTAGCTCTACCACTCCTCTTTCCCTGAAATATGCTTCACTCTTGTACCGTGTTAAAATGCTTTATGCACTTGAAAGTTTATATCATATGCACCTTGTCACGGGAGACCAGTACTTTTAACACCTTTACCTTCTGGGATCATTCACTAGGCAAAACCAGGTAGTGGAATAAAATGAGGTTTAATTATAGCAAGACCAGCAGACATACAAATGGTACACAAAATACAGAGAATATACACTTTCTGGGGGGGAGAGACATTAGCCTAACTAGGTGCAGGGCACCTGCTTAACAAAGGCTTAGCCGTTCCGCTCCTGGTTCAGAAACTTCACGGTACCTTCCTCCGGGAAGATACCAGGCTAAATCCACTAACCACGAGCAAAGCAGAAAATAGAACTTGGCCGCAAAATGCAGGACTTGGTCTTAGCTAGGCAGGCTTCTCCGGCTAAAAACAAAGCTGATTGCTCTGCTATTCTGAACAGAGCAACTTTGAAAAGCCGCCAGTGCCTCACCGACCTAAGCCTGAAACCGTCTGGTTCTATGATCGGCCAGTCTCTGAGGAGCAGTTGGTTATGTACTTTCCGAAGAGCTGTATGAAATGAGTTGGAGCATATCTTCCGCTGTTCTAACAAAGAGATGGCAAGAAATGGCTACTGTAGGCTTGGCTTAGGGCAGGGGAGCACAATCTTTTGGAGCTGCGCCCCCCTGCCAGCTCCCCCTTGCTCCCCCCCTTCGCCTGTGTGCGGTGTCAAATGACGCCACAGGGTCATGTGACCCCATTTCCATGGAGACGGCCATGCGGCCATGTGACGTCACCCCGCGTTGCCATTGTGACACGTCACAGCGTCTGAATCAAGGTATTTAATTTAAAGGCCTCGGAAGAGCGCGGGGCCTCTGCAAGCGCACGCGCCCCCCCAAAAAAATCCAGCGCCCCCCATCCCCCTTTGCACACCGCTGTCTTAGGGGACTGACCCAGCTGCCTTGGAATTGACTGGAAAAAATGGTCTTAGGGTTAAACAAAAATGCTTTTCACCAAAATGTCATCTTCCTATTTTTCTGTCTAGTGAGATTAGTTTTATATTTTGCCAGTGTATTGTATATACGCAGGAGAGATGACATACTTCTGTTAATTGGGTGTTATGTTAACACTACTCATTCCAGTCACATACAGTACCAAGCCTTCTGTAGATGCAGACACTTTACAAGTCAAATAGGTTTGCATATTAATTAAATTATATGTTTTGATCCCTGCACCAGTGTTTACATAAAAAAAAAGAACGGAAATGTCATCCTCTTTTGTTAATGAAGGTTATAACTTTTATCTTTCCCTTCCACTCCATAACACAGCAGTCTTTGTTTCATGTGCATGTTCCCTTAGTACAAAGCAATGTTTTGGGTTAATATATTATTGTTAAATCTGAAAATGTAATTGTTTCCACGCGTCAGATGAATGTTCTCTCAAACTGTATAGGCTAATGAGGTTTTGCATTATCAGTGAGTTCAATGGGAATTCTATCCTCCGCTTCTATGATTGAAAAATTATAGTTCATTTTATTACAGTGTGAACTTTGAGGTGTCAACAGTGGTATTAAAGGGCAGAGTAACTTTACTGAATGTATTATTTAAAGTTAACACGGGTTTAATTATTAACAGTTGTAGGATGAATGAGACTATATAACACATAAAAGCCCGATCTTATACAATTATTTTACAGCCATTTGACTCATTGGTTAGCAACAGTATAAATATATTTAAATATTTAACATGAGACAATTGGCTGAGCTCTCCCCAAATATTTCTATATATAAAAAAAGTATGAATGCAAGTATTGTGCAAAAAAGGATAATGTAGCGCTAACAATTATATAAAAATACTAGTTATTTAGTTTATAACCCAAATAATCACAAAGTAAATTAGTTAATGCAACTATTATTAAAGTGTCGAAGTTTTGGTGTACAGTTACACCTTCATCAGTGCAGGAAGAGCCCACAGTTCTATATATAGTGTTGAAGAACGCAGAAACACTCACCAACACTAAACTGCAGCCTTCGCCCCTACACAACTTTTCGGGCACACCCTTCCTGAAAACTATTACTGAGCCCAGACCAGTTGCCAGAACACTAAAGGAGTAATTCTATATTCTCTGAAGTGGCTGTCAATAGGTATTTGCGTCCATAAATGGAACAAATTGCAGTTTCAACCAATATGGTAAATAATTTTTCCTTAAGACTGTGCCTGGTTGCTCTAAGGCTGCAGCCATGCTAGCACTGAGCGTGCTGAGCACGCAGCGTTTGTCGCTTTTACTTACATAAATCTATATCTGTAAGTCCCCGCTCCTGCGTGGGCACGCATGCTCTCCCAAGCTTGGCGCTTGAGTAAAAAATAAAAAAATTAACTTTCAAGCGCTCAACTTGCCCTCAATTCCCCTGCGCGTGTTTCCGAAATAGCCAGGACACCCGGCGCTCATGCTTAGAGAGTTGGTGATGTCATAGCTCTCAAGCATGAGCGCGGTCAGCGGCAGCGGGGCCGCAGCCTAAGGCTGCATCCATAGGACAGTCTGCGCTGAGCCGTGCAGACGCTCCGCGATGAGCCCCGTCATCCTCAATGAGGATGTCTTGAGAGGGGGCTCCCGCGAGAGTCCGCAGGTGTGCTGAGGCGCAGGGATTTTAAGCCAACAGCAGAACCTGTTTCTGAGTGCGCTGTCGGCTGAAAACCTCCAATCAGAGCGAAGCCGCGTCAACGTCACGGCGCCGTGACGGCGCTTCGCAGGCTATTGGCCCAGTGACGTCAGTGCCCCGCCTCCCCCCGCCTCCCGATCGTGCGTGCTGGCTCATCTGTTAGTTCATGCAATCGCTCCTGATTGCGCAGACGAGCCTCAGCGTGAGCGCGGAGGAGCTCTGACTGCTAAACTATGGACGCAGCCTAACTCTCCGCAAATCCTGCTTATTCCAACTGGTGCTGATAGTTTCATGTCATGACCCCTGCCTGTCTTCTCTGAACTTCTCTCTTAAAGTTCTTATCTGTACTGTACCTTGCCTCTTTGTCTGGTTTGACCTGTCCTGCTGCGGGTCGCCTGCTTGAACCTCTGCCTGCCTGACCAGGTCTATACTAAATGTGTATTGTTACCTTCCTGACTTGTCCTGCTCTGTTACCAGCCTGGTCACCACTTGTCGTAGCCTATGTTCTTCTGTTTCCACCCAAGTCTGGGTGATGATCCCTGACACTAATGTGTATTTTGTACGCTGCTGTGTTTATTGTTGGTGCTACAGTATATAACTAAAATCATCCTTACATACTTAGTGGTTAGAATATTAGTTCAAGTTTTTTTTTTTTTTAAGGAAACCCTGATATTTTTTTTGCAGAGGAATTATAATATAAATCCCACAATGTGTAGATTGTTAAGTCCAGTCTAGGAGCTTTTATTGTCAAACGTAACAATTTGGGGGTTGTATTATTGCTTGTTGCCTGTAATCAGTAATTGGACTGAGCTTGCGTTATTGAAAATGCCTGGGGACTTCTTGATGTAGGTACCTTTTATATTTTTCAGATGCAAAAACAAGATGTGGGCCCTGAGATCTATGGATTAGCCCAGGACATAGCTCGCTTATTTCTCTGGTGGTGGCTGGCAGAACTGATGCTTCACCTTATGTACATACATGCAATTTACAGCAACTATCCTCTTTTAGAATACGTGTCATGCTGGGCCTTAGGTGAGTAGAAATACAGTGCTGGAGGTTCAACATGGCTTATGATCCTTTTTATTTTTTATTTTTTACTGTCTTTTTACCTTGCCGGTAATAATAATCTATTATTAAATAGTTACAGGTGTGGTATTTGCAATCAATATTCCTTCATTCATTGGGGTTTCTCAAATAACTAATTGAGATAATTGAGATGCCATTCAATACATTTCAAGATAGATATTTAGAAGCAGCACAAATGTCTGTCCTATTGTGTTACCAGCAAAGTGTTTTCAAGGCTGTAGGAGGATAACGTGGAACCAAAGATAAAGTCCCTGAAATGACTAACTGGCCGTTGGCAAATGCACCGATACCACTTGACATACTAATGTAAAGATGTAGTTTTGGCCTAGTATGGTATGTTGGAGCATTTTAAGACTCTACATCTGCATTTACTGAGTAACCAAGCTACGATTGTTAAAATGTGGTTGTCCGTGTGTGACATCTACTTTTCCTCTTGGCTAAAAGTGGTGAAGTATGTTGCTTTAAGACCAATGTTTATTTGACCAAATGCAAATAGATATTGGGGGGGGAGCGGGGGGGGGGGGGTAATAAAGTGTTTAATGATTAAATTGCATTTAAAGAACTGACTCAATTTTGAATTAATAACCAAAAAAAACAGATGATTGTTTTGTCTTCTGAAAATAATATCAGTGTCCCAATATGTTACAGATATACTAAATCAACGACTGCTGGTGCTTTAACAATGAATGTTGGGTTGAAATAGAAGGAAAAATATGCAGAATTGATTGATGTTCTATATTACAGGACAAAAGCCAGGGCAGTGAGATGAATTGTGGCCGTTTCATGTTGTTGCAATCAATGTTTCAACTTAATGGCTGAAACTGATTTTGAGACTGATTAGTTTGTGAAAGATGTACGTCTGTCTTTTAAAGAACAATATACACTATGCACCTTATTAAAGCGGCAATCCAATCCCCAAAACTTTTTTTTACACGGGATTGAAGAAGGGGGTCTCCGGAGCTGAACCCCGTTAATTTCAGCCCTGGGGACCCCCTGCCTCCGGAGATACTTACGTCCTTAGTAAGTGACAGTAGCCGTTCTGCTTGGCTATCAGGGATCACGTAATGTCTGATTTTCAAAGCCCCAGCACCCTGCAGGGCAAATAGGAAGCCGTGACGTCATCAGGTTTGACTTCCTATTGGCCCAAGTTACACGGGAGCTTTAAACTTTAAAGCCCGGCTAGCACAGCCGGAGCAGCTACCGGCACCTCCTACGGAGGCAAGTATCAATTCCAAGCAAGGGGTCCCGGAGCTGAAATGAATGGGGTTCAGCCCCGGAGACCCCCTGCTTCAATCCTATGTAAATAAATACATGTATTTTAAAAAAGCGCTTGGATTGCTCTTTTATGGTTGAACTCCTCAAACTTACTACAGTATATATAATGGAAACCTTTGGGAGGTCAACGTTTGTTGTATGGCTTCCATGTCATACCTGTTTAATTTACTGTACTGGTGAAACCACCTTTACTAGTTTATTTGTTGTATTTTAAAAATGTCCAGATCAGTCTTGGAAAACTCCACTCAGTTTTATGATGTTATAATGTAGAATGTGGCCTTTATTGACCGTTAGAGCTATTAATGTAACCCAGGCTGTGCTGAAAAAAAAAAGCTGTGTAATACGGCAGGCATAAGCATATGGGGATCCATGTTAAAATAGATTAGAAGCAAAAAGTGACACACTGTACTCATTTGCATACCGTTACCCAGAATTCCTGGCTGCAGTGAAAGCATAATATGCTAAGGCCTTGTATACAGTAGGCGTGCACGACGGAGCGCATGGCGTCGCGCTCGCCTGTTGCAGAGGTGATCCGTGGCCACAGGAATCTGGAGGAGGAGACGCGACAGGGAGGCGTCCAAGATCACTGTGATTCACAGTTCGGAGGCGTGCCCATGACGTCACGTGTGCGCTTCGCCCTCATTGGCTGAACCGCGCACGTGACCTGGCCGTCGCCCGTCAAAATCACAAGATTTTGTCTCACAAACGCAGCCGCGCCATCGCTCGCAGACGCGCTCTCTATGGCCATGTTCATTGCCTTACACCCTTTTGTTTGCAGCACGCGAGCCGTTGCACTGACTATGGACGCGGCCTATGAAATAATGGGGAAAGGCAGGGTTGTGGACCTGTTAAACATGTGAAGTAGTAATTTGTAATATTTGTAATATTTGTATTTGCTATACACAGTATGGTAGATGTTTTTTTTTTTTTGTCACTTTTTAACCCACCATAACTTTCTTTGTGTCCGAATATATTAATCCAAAGTAAAGATTGGATTATTGCTATTCATTACATGGTGGCCTTATACTGTCTTGTATATATTCTTTGAACCTTGCATTTGTTACTTGGGTTAAAGCAGCAATCCCACCTGAAACTAAAATTGTGTTGTTTTTTTTTAGCAGTTTTTCAACTGGTGGGTCCCCCTGTGCTCCACACAATTTTGTAGCTTCAGGGCCTCCCAGTTCTAGAGATACTAGACCAGTGTTTTTGAACCAGGTTACCCAGGATCCCTTGGGTTCCCCGGGCATCCCTAAAGGGTTCCCTGCAATTTTCTGTTCATTTGAAAATTGCATTAAATAGAGACACATTTACAACGCTTCACATTTCAGAGACATTATTAGAGAGGGCTGGGGTTCCGCAGAATGTCACAATGTAATTCTAGGGTTCCTTAACCAAAAAAAGGTTGGAAACCACTGTACTAGACATTTAGATCTGTGCGTCACGCACGTCCCATGTGTTTGCGCCTGTACAGAATGCCGGACTAAAACCGTTTTTGATACTTAAGATGCACAGTAGAAAATAAAAATAAAAGTTAGCACATGGACTCATAAGCACATTATAATTGTTCTTTTTGTCTGTCAATTTAACGATTTTTTTTTTTTACGGTTGTGACGCTCGGTACACACAGATGAAATTTCTGGTTCCGTCTCGCCCTCCCCGCGGCCACCCGCACGGGAACCCCGCGCTGCGCCACCCACCCTTTTACAAGCAATAGCGGATGAAGCCGCACGGCGGCGGTGGGGGGGTTTGGGCAGAAATTCCGCCACTGGCAGCCGGCGGACCGCCCACGGAGCGCCCCTGGAGAGCGGGTCGGAACCGGGGACTTCACCTGTAGGGTCTGAACAGCTTTCTCTCTCATTTTCCTTCTAAAACTACCGGAAAAGAGAATCCAGTAGGAAGGAAAAAATCGTTGTTCCTCAGTCTCGCCTGTGGCCGATCTATCTGCTATTGATGACTAAAATAACCAACTTCTGTCAATGTGCTTTTCAGCAGCGTGTGAGCTATAAATATGTTTGGGCATGAGCTGTTCTCATTATTTTTGCATATGAAATGACATTATGTGCATTAGCTGACTCGGTTCTGTCGCTCCATTTTACTGCTTTTCAGTAAAGAATTTTTTTTTTTCCCAGTTCATTTTTAGGAACTGAAAGAGTTCATATTTTGCAGAATATCGTATATTTAAAAAAAATAAATAAAAAAATTCTACTTAGCAAACGCACGTCCACCATAGTGGATGGAAAAATAAATGCGTAAAGAAATTTAAAATTAAACATGGAGTTTAAAGCTCTTTTTGCTATTTTAAGGAGTTTGAACAGATATACGGTTGTAGAAAGGTACAAATATTAAATTCATTAGATTTATTTGTGATAAAAAAAAAAACTCCCAAACTTATTATGACTGAGCTCCCACTATAAAGCTACTTAGAATTATTTGAAAAGAAAATGAAGAAAAATAAAAGGGTAGTTTATGGGTTGGCCACCCTGAGTTATAGGTTTGGAAGTGCCATTTGAAAAGTTTCTTGGATCTATAACCGTACCACATTAAGATTGTTCAGTAAATCACAAATTATATATATATATGTATATATTTTTTTTAAAAAGGTTCTGCGATGCTCTGGAGAAAGCCATCTTATACATTTAAGAACTTTAAACCCATGTATTCTTCATAATATAGTTCCTCATTCAACCGTTTGCAATATGGATTTTGATCATCTAACAAATCAAGAAGGTACTGTATCAGGATTATAGCACTGGTAGGTGTCTTCGTGTATAGCACCGCTTAATAGATATAGGCCGATGTGAACACGCCCTTTTCCTTTCCGTGCCTTTGCCAGGCTTACAGAACATATTTCTTACCATGCCCGAATTCCCTCCTTGCCAGCACATAGTGATAAGGAGACAATATTGGTACGTGTGTTTCACATCCCCAAATGCTTTTTAATCCTTTAGAAAAGTTTATGGAGAAAGAGGTTTTTATTTTCCCATTTTAAGGGAGCCCTTTGTTGTTTAACAGTCATTTTTGCAATCGGTGAAACAGAGAGGTAAGAATATTATACAACCAATCTTTATAGTACAGTATGTACATAAAGCTATGTTTTCATTTTGAAGATGATATACATGCCATGCATTTGTTCTTAAAGTTCTCCTCACTAGAACATTTAAAAACTTTAACCCACAACAGTTTCTGGATGACCTTACCAACTGCCCATCGCACAGAATTGATTTAATTCCCGACCCTGATTCTGCGCTCGACTATTTCCAATCCGAGTTCTTAAAACTCTGCGATACCCATGCTCCACTACGCAAAATAAGGGTACGGGGGGCCCACCTTCCATGGGTTACACCTGACCTTATAGCACTCTACCAGTTCAGGGATGCCTTGTGGAAAAGCTACAAAGTAACTGGCACTACCGAGGATCTCAATCACTACAGATGCCTGCGGAACGTGTGCACAAGGCAAACAAGGTATGCAAAAGCACAATATTACTCTGACAATCTCCACCAAAATACATCAAACCCAGCTAACTTCTGGAAGGTTATCAACAATATATTCCAGCCTCCTAACCATCAACAACCAAGTAATATCACTAAGGGGGATATTACTCTGACAAACCCCACTGACATTGCAAATGCATTCAATGATTACTTTGTGGGGTGTGCCACTAACTTATTAGCGAAACGCAGCACAAACCCCAAACCTGAATCTCATCCTGGGAGTACCCCTATAGTCCCACCCCCTCCCAACACTGCCCACAATTTTCAATTTAGCCCAGTATCTGAAGAGGAGATTACACAAGCGCTCCTCAAACTAAAACTAAGCAGCCAATGTGGACCCGACTTACTACAATCTAGGTTCCTACGACTTGGTGCCCCAGCCATTGCCAAACCAATTGCGTCCATAGTCAATTCTATCCTGTCTGCAGGCCATATCCCTAAGACCTGGAAAACTGCCAGAGTTGTCCCAATCTTCAAAAGTGGGGACAAAAACACTGTCTCAAACTACAGGCCAATCTCACTTCTCCCAATTCTATCCAAAGTTATGGAAAAATGTGTCCACTCCCAATTAAGCGATTTCTACACCAAGACAAATTTCCCTAGCCAATTCCAGTCTGGGTTTCGTCCCAAACACTCCACCGTAACTACCCTGCTAAAAGTTTGCAATGAAATCCAGTGTGGAATGGAACGGGGACAATTTGTAAAGCTTCCAGTGACTGAGCTTCTGATTAGAACCAACGCTAACACCACCCTAACACCTGTCACTAGTTTTAAATACCTGGGCTTATGGTTTGACTCCCACTTAACATTCGGGATGCACATTGATACCCTGACAACCAAGACCTATGCCAAACTAGGGGTACTTTACAGGAACAAATCCTCCCTAAGTCTCCTGGTCAGAAAGCGTATTGCACAGCAGATGCTAATGCCAATTATTGACTATGGAGACATAGTATATGGCTCGGCTCCTCAAACCCACCTTAGCAAACTTGACACCCTCTACAATTCAATTTGTCGTTTTGTTCTCCAATGCAACTACAACACACATCACTGCGAAATGCTCAAAGAACTAGATTGGTCATCACTAGAGTCTAGGCGCAAAGTTCACCTTTCCTGTCTCACCCTCAAATACTTTCTGGGCAAGCTACCCAGCTACCTGAACAAGCTCCTCACCCCTACCACATTCAGCACCTATCACCTGAGATCAGACTCCAAAAGACTATTCATGGTCCCAAGACTCAACAAAGTATCCGGACGTTCCTCCTTCTCCTTCCGTGCACCCCAAAACTGGAACAACCTACCAGAGACTCTCATATCCACCACCAGCTTAAGTTATTTCAAATCTAAGGCTGTCTCACACTTTAATCTGGTCTGTAACTGTTTCATACGCTCATAATATATATTTTCTTTAACTGTGCATGCAATGTCTTGTATATAATGTATACCTTGTTCATTTATGTAACTGTATTTGTAACCATGTATTATTTTGTTTTACTCTGTGCCCAGGACATACTTGAAAACGAGAGGTAACTCTCAATGTATTACTTCCTGGTAAAATATTTTATAAATAAATAAATTTGCTCAATTCAACGTCTCACAATTGGTGGGTAAACAAAGTAATTTAAAATCGCATTTTGAACAGATCTATTGTGGAAAGCCATCATTTTACTTATTAATACTGTATATAATAGATTTGCTGCATTATGAAATCACTCCGGTATGAAACACCTTATCTAAATTTGTTAGTGTTACATACTGTAGTAGATGAGGTTGAAAAAAGACGTGTCCATTGAGTTCAACCTACTGTATGTTATATTTAGACGACAGATACGTTATCCAATATTTGTATTTACAGTTTTTTTAATCCAGAGGAAGGCAAACAAAACCCCCCAGTAAAAAAATATCCAATGATAACTCATAAAGGGGAAAAATAAATTCCTTCCTGAGTTCAAATACTGGCAATCACATTAATTCCTGGATCAACATCCTTTCGATTTTTACTTATTTGATATATCCCTGTGTAACCCTGCTTCCCCCACCCAATCTCACATTGGGCCTCCCGGGGAAGATATTCACTCCTCTCCTGGTTACATTTATAAAATATTTTACCAGGAAATAATACATTGAGAGTTACCTCTAGATTTTAAGTATATGTCCTGGGCACAGAGTTAAGACAAATAATACATGTTTACAAATACAGTTACATAAATGAGCAGGGTATACATTATATACAAGACAATTGCGTGCACAGTTAAAGATAATATATATGATGGGCGTATGAAACAGTTACCGACCAGATTAAAATGTGAGACAGCCTTAGATTTGAAAGAACTTAACCTGGTGGTGGATGTGAGAGTCTCTGGTAGGTTGTTCCAGTTTTGGGGTGCACGGTAAGAGAAGGAGGAGCGGCCGGATACTTTGTTGAGCCTTGGGACCATGAACAGTCTTTTGGAGTCTGATCTCAGGTGATAGGTGCTGCATGTGGTAGGGGTGAGGAGCTTGTTCAGGTAGCTGGGTAGCTTGCCCATAAAAAATTTGAAGGCAAGACAGGAAAGGTGAACTTTGCGCCTAGACTCGAGTGATGACCAATCTAGTTCTTTGAGCATTTCGCAGTGATGTGTGTTATAGTTGCATTGGAGAACAAAACGACAAATTGAATTGTAGAGGGTGTCAAGTTTGCTAAGGTAGATTTGAGGTGCTGAGCCATATACTATGTCTCCATAGTCAATAATTGGCATTAGCATCTGCTGTGCGATATGTTTTCTGACCAGGAGACTTAGGGAGGATTTGTTCCTGTAAAGTACCCCTAGTTTGGCATAGGTCTTGGTTGTCAGGGTATCAATGTGCATCCCGAATGTTAAGTGGGAGTCAAACCATAAGCCCAGGTATTTTAAACTAGTAACAGGAGTGTTAGGGTGGTGTTAGTGTTGGTTCTAATCTGGAGCTCAGTCGCTGGAAGCTTTAAAAATGTAGTCTTGGTCTCAAATACCATTGTTACAGTCTTGTCAGTGTTTAAAAACAGGATGTTTTGGGAAATCCAGTTTTCGAGTCTGAAAAAGTCAGACTGAAGTATGTGTTGAAGGTCAGAGAGGCTATGGCTGTGTGCATATAGGATTGTGTCATCTGCATACATGTGTATTGAGGCTTCCTGGCAAGCTGTGCGAAGATCATTGATGAACACTGAGAAGAGTAGGGGCCCCAGAACAGAGCCTTGCGGGACGCCACAGGTGATATCCAGGGGGTTAGAGTTAGAGCCAGAGATGGACACATGTTGGGATCTACCTGATAGGTAGGACTGAAACCAGTTTAAAGCATGCTTCCCTATTCCAGAGCTCTGGAGTTTGTTAAGCATGATAGCATGATCAACTGTATCAAAAGCCTTTGCAAAATCTAGGAATACTGCACCAGTTAGTTGACCCCGTTCCATTCCACACTGGATTTCATTGCAAACTTTTAGCAGGGTAGTTACGGTGGAGTGTTTGGGGCGAAAGCCAGATTGGAATTGGCTAGGGAAATTTGTCTTGGTGTAGAAATCGCTTAATTGGGAGTGGACACATTTTTCCATAACTTTGGATAGAATTGGGAGAAGTGAGATTGGCCTGTAGTTTGAGACAGTGTTTTTGTCCCCACTTTTGAAGATTGGGACAACTCTGGCAGCTTTCCAGGTCTTAGGGGTATGGCCGGCAGACAGGATAGAGTTGACTATGGAAGCAATTGGTTTGGCAATTGCTGGGGCACCAAGTGTTAGAAACCTAGATTGTAGTAAGTCAGGTCCACATTGGCTGCTTAGTTTTAATTTGAGAAGCCCTTGTGTAATCTCCTCTTCGGATACTGGGCCAAATTGAAAATTGTGGGCAGTGTTGGGAGGGGGTGGGGCTATAGGGGTACTCCCAGGATGAGATTCAGGTTTGTGGTTTGGGCTGCGTTTCGCTAATAAGTTAGTAGCACACCCCACAAAGTAATCATTGAATGCATTTGAAATGTCGGTGGGGTATGTCAGAGTAATATCGCCTTAGTGATATTACTTGGCTGTTGATGGTTAGAAGGCTGGAATATGTTGTTGATAACCTTCCAGAAGTTAGCTGGGTTTGATGTGTTCTGGAGGAGATTGTCAGAGTAATATTGTGCTTTTGCATGCCTTGTTTGCCTTGTGCACATGTTCCGCAGGCATCTGTAGTGATTGAGATCCTTGGTAGTGCCAGTTACTTTGTGGCTTTTCCACAAGGCATCCTTGAACTGGTAGAGTGCTATAAGGTCAGGTGTAACCCATGGAAGGTGGGCACCCCATACCCTTAATCTGCGTAGTGGAGCAAGGGTATCACAGAGTTTTAAGAACTCGGATTGGAAATAGTATGCAGGCAAAGATGATTGGTATGAGACTGTCTCATACCAATCATCTTTGCCTGCATACTGTTTTTTGGATTGGAGAGACGCACTGTGACCTGGAGGACGCGCCATATGGGATTTGTTGCTGCACGGAGCGAGGGGAGCGTTCCCGGCACTCGGGAGCTCCAGCAACTTGAGTAAGAAGCAGACGGCAGCAGGTTGGAGAGATATGTGAGGTCTGCACCAGGACCGGACCAGACGGACCTGTGGAGGTAACGGAGGCTACACTGAGGGATCCCTAAGAGAGGTAATATTACTTTCCTCCAACGGTGTATATATCCCATGTAGCGATTTCCAAAGGAACTCCCACTCCACACACTCCTTTCTCTGGTCCCATCTCCAATCAACTTATTCTACATCCCACGTTCTTCATTCAACCTCGTAACACAGACCACAGTTGTCCCATACACTATTGCCTATTATTCATTATTTTTAAACTCTCCGTTTTAGAGCTTTGGGTAGCCCCCTTTTTTTGATTTCGGATTGGAAATAGTCCAGCGCAGAATCAGGGTCAGTAATTAAATCGATTCTATGCCAAGGGCAGTTGGTAAGATCAGCCAGAAACTGTTGTGGGTTAAAGTTTCTAAATGTTCTAGTGAGGAGAACTTTAGGGCTTGATTGGGGCGATTTGATTTTCCTTACACAGTACACTATTGCATGGTCACTGAAAATGTCAGGAAGGATTCCAGAGGATTGGATTCTGCTGGGATTTGAGGAGAAAATCCCGTCAAGCAAGGAATGGTTGTGCGACTTCAGGTTTGTCCGTGTGGTTTGGGAAATGAGTTGCGATAGGTTAAGCGATTTGATTTGTGTGTGGATTTTGTGGTTTTTAGGGTCAAGCCAATTGAAGTTAAAATCCCCAAGAACTAGCAGCTCACTCTTCTCATTCAGAGAGTAAATGGAGCCAAGAAACTGGGTGATATCAGTCAGAGATTGTAGAGGGGCTTTAGGGGGGCGGTAGATGCCAGGAAGCAAGATGGGCTTAGAAAAGGGGAGGCAGATTCTGGCAACTAAAATTTCAAAAGAGGGTGGGCTTGGGGGGCAATTTAACGGTGTAAATTGTAATGTGTCTGCAATATAAAATAACACCCCTCCTCCTCTCTTTGACCTATCTCTCCTAGAAATGGAGTATCCATGAATGGCAATATGTGTATCAGGGGTTTTAGGGGTTAGCCATGTTTCTGTAAGAACGATGGCTTTTGGTTTATGCATAAGGGACCATGCCCTTAGTTCATCCAGTTTGGGCAGTAGACTCCGGATATTTATATGGGCGACAGATAGCCCTTATTGGAATTTGAAGGGGGTATGGGACAGAGTTGTAATGGGAGGGCCTGGGTTAGATTCAATATCATCTGCCAAGGAGAGTAATAGTATGAGTAGAAATTTGAGTAGTTCTTTGTAAGTTGTTACTTTATGATGTTTGCCATTTAAGTGTGCGTGGTTGGTGTGCTGTTTTTCATGGTTCTCCACCAACATTCAGTAGATAGTGCAAGGCTTTTGAGTAATCCAGGGTGTATGGTGATGTTGGGCGTGGGCCAGGAGGGGGGAGTGTGTAGTGGATAGAGAGAGTAACATTTCAATGAGGCCACGAGAAAGAACAAAGTGGAGGTAAAAAGCAGGTTCATTATGCCAGAGGTAGGTAATGCTGCATGGAGCTGTTTAGAGCCAAGTGTGTGTGTGCAGACTAAACAGCATGGATCATAGTGTGATCAGAATAGCTCACCGTTTGTTGTCATGTGCAGAAGAGTTTGCAGAAAGATGAAGTCCCCAGTCACCTCTAGTCAAACTATAGTCTAACTATATTTTCTCACTTAAAAGCTCACTTTAAGATGCCTCACTATATCATGCCAATGCAGTCCCTGCTAATGCAGGAGGGGTATTGGTTTTATACAACTAAAACAGATATGCACACATGATATGTGTGGTACGTATACCTGCTGGTAACAGGGGGCCCTGAGTCTCCGCTTACTGGGAACCTGGGGTGTTCCTGGAATGTCTCTTCGGTCAGCGCCTCCACCTATGTGGGATTCTGCAAATGTAGAATGGCCCTCACATAGGAACATCCATAAAGTAACCAGCCCACACCAAAGGTTATGGCTAAAGGGGTTTACTATAGGGATCCGTAACATAACATCATAACATACATCACAGAGTACTAACAGCTCTATACATCAGAAAAAAGGGGGGAAGGGAAACACAAATTGATTGTGCCCCTAAAAGAATTCACTAAACTGCACACCTACAACGTGTAAAAGTTAACTTTTAATATATTTACTTAAAACATATATTACCAAAGAATTGTGTAAAGTGAGTTTAAAAATGGATTAAATCAATAATATCAAGCACCCATGTCATCAAATGTATAATTATACTATCCCAGTACAACCTAATGATGATGGGAAGTAGACGACACAAGATGCTCTAAGTCAGGGCATAAAACCCCTCTGGAACAGCTGTGAAACTCAATGGTATGTGTATATATATACCAGTCAGCTAGCGATTGAGTGAGTAAGTATCCAGCGAACCTACTGCAATTGTTACCATTGACAGGTAGTCAGTGTGATGAAGTACAAGTACTCAGAGTGATAACGTTAACACTCCCAGTAAAAATACTGGTAAGTTAACACTAGATGGGACTCACATTCACAGCAATATAACTGGTGAGTTCACAGCCTAAACTCTGTGAGCACATATGTCATGGAGAGCAGAGATAACAAGCTCACTGACTGTGGAGATAGAATTATCTGACCAAATACTGAGATCTATACACAGTGAACCAGGAGACTACAAGCACTACATTACATTAAAACAGCTCCAAGTAGGAGACTGACAACATTGCGCGTCCAACGCGCGTTTCCCTCCAGCAAAGGAGCTTCTTCAGGGACAACATTTACTGGGGGAGAGCGGGCTGAACCCTTTTATACCATTGCTATGCCGTGATTGAAAAATCAATAGCTAACAGCTGTTGCGCATGCGCACTGCGCTCGCGCTCAAACTTGCTAAATAAACAATTCAATTGCTACTAGGATTAATCTAGTTGCAATCCTAGGCTATACACCCCAATTGCACTGTTTCTAATCATTTCGCCGAACATTGCCGTGTCTTACAAGTCCATAAGGTATTCGCGACGCACAGAGCGGCTTCTTCGCATGCGCGAGGACTTAGAAACTATTACTGTACTACGTCCACGCTCACTGCGCATGCATTGGGTCTTAGAAGCAGTAATCTCTACCAGTGCGTTGTGCGCATGTGTGGGGACTTTGAAATCATTAGCCATTGCTGTCTGTTCTCATTGCGCATGCGCGAGGACTCAGAGATTATTGACTGTTGAAGATCGTGCGTAATGCGCATGCGTGGGGACTTGGAAGCAGTTCTCTCTGCTCGTTCGTAGTGCGCATGCGCGGGGGACCTAGAAATAATTCCCTCTGCGCGTACCTAGTGCGCATGCGCGGGGACTTAGAAATATTTAGGAGATATTTCATCCGTTTGTATAGCGCATGCGCATGGACTTAGAAATTTAAGGTTGTTATTGTCCGATCGTGTAGCGCTTGCGCTTGGACTTGGAAATGATAACTCCTATTGCCTGTTAGTATAGCGCATGCGCAGGGACATAGAAACAATTCAGCAATAATGCCACAGGATGTTTTTTTACACAATTCTTTGGTAATATATGTTTTAAGTAAATATATTAAAAGTTAACTTTTACACGTTGTAGGTGTGCAGTTTAGTGAATTCTTTTAGGGGCACAATCAATTTGTGTTTCCCTTCCCCCCTTTTTTCTGATTCACTTTTCAGTTCACAGTTTGCACCCACAATTTAATTACCTCACTATGTATTAATTATATCATTTAATTAGTATGGTCCTGTGATCACTCCCTATCCCCTCCCTGTTGTTTCAGCTCTATACATAACACACCGCAACAGCTATATGCATAACAATCTGCCAATACTGACATCTGTAACACTAGCCCCTCACTGGGCTGTAACCCCACACCTTCCTCCCCCAACCCTGTGTCCCATTAGTCCCAATCCACCCAAGTGTGTGTGATCAGGCCTGTCACATATGAACAGCAAGGTTGGTGCACGTGGAAGGTGTAGATACCTGCCCAGATGCTCCCAGCACCTGGGTATGACAATCTTCTCAAAGGATCTACCGAAGCCGCGATGACTGTGCTCCGCGTGGGATGGGGTCTCGCCAGACGATCCCACCGTGAAGACCAGTCTCTCAATCAGCACACAGCAAACAGTGATCTGACCCTCAGACCAGATCCTCAGAAACTGCAGCAGACACTGTGTCCCTGACCACTACACATATAATGGGGCAGGGTCCCTACCTTAGGGCCGATCCCTATGAGCTTACCCACTAAACCTAGTGGGAAGTGGGGCCTACCTGGGGCCTGGGGTATATCTCTGGCCTAGTACAGCAGAGCACGGCTCTCTGTACACTACCTTCCCCAATCTCTTCCTGCATCCAACTAACTTCCTGCACATTGCCCATACAATGTATCTAACTCCTGCAGGGGAAGCTGCAAGCCCTATTGGCTGACTAGGGCCACCTGACTTGCCTACCTCTAGGCCGGCTGGGAATTGTAGTTCCCTGTGAGGCTCTTTCTTATGAGGACCGCATGGGCACCTCTCTATTGGCCGCCTACCTTTCTCTATCTGCGTCTGCGCTTGACTTGTGGCCGCCGCGACACTTTTCTGCGCACACGCAACATCTAGGGGGCTTTCCTGCCTCTCTACACTCTCCTGCGCGTCGTCTACCACCTCTAAGATGGCCGCCGCAACTCCCGACACTTTGCTGTGCATGTGCGCCCATTTCGCCACGCACAAGATGGCTGCCGCACTCGTCTGCACATGCGAGAGTGGCCAATTCCAACATGGCGCGCCCGCCTGGATGGCGGAACCAACCAGTGGAGAGCCGCCGGAGCCTCCCTGCGCCGCCTGCTATCTCGCCGCACCGCCTTTGCTGACCTCGCGGCACCCCACCAGGGGAAAGGGGGTTTGCGGGGAAGCGTGCCAGAGCCGGGGACCCGCACTGGTAACTGGACCAGGGCAATACTGTACCTGTATACCTTTCCTTTCTAAAAAGATGTCCAACATTTTCTTTTTAAAGATAACTATTGTATCTGTGATGACAGTCTCCATGGGTAAGAAATTCCACATTTTAACTTCCCATTCTGTAAAGCAGGGGCGTGCAAACTGTTGTCTTAGCGTCCCATGCCTGCTTGCGCCCACCCCCCACTCTTAACTTATTGGCGGCGTCATTTGACGTAACAACGGCATGTGTCGTCACGTTGCCATGGCAACGTGTTTGCTATGGCAACGTGTTTGCCATTTGACGCCGCGATATCATGGCGACACATCGCCAGAACCCGGCTGAGAGCAGGTAAGAGGGAGTTACAGAGGCCTGGCGTGCCTCCCGGCATTTAATTTAAATGCTGTGGGGAAAAGCGCAGGGCCTCTGTAAGTGCTGGAATCACCCCCCCCCCCCCCTTCGAAAATCTCGTGCTCCCCCATGTACTTTTGCAGAACAGGTCTATTGAGACCATTCTCCCTCCACAGCAGGGGTAAATGAGAATTTTCACAGTTGGTGTTCGGACCTGCATACTGGTCATGCCGTGACGTGGCTGCAGGCTTATAATGCTTTGGCCAAAGGGTTTAATTAAATGACCCTTACTTATGAGAATACTAACATTGAAGTATTTAACTACAGTATGTATTTTGTCACATTGGATGTAGCATTGAGTATTTTTGTCTTTTGTTGCATACATTTGGCTACGCTCAGTAACACTCCTTTTGACACAAATATATCTAGTATGATGTGGTGGGTTCTGGGGTTAGAGCTTCCAGGGATTGTGTGTTCATTAAGGCTTTATGCAGTGGCATAATTATGTTTACTTCCCTTCCATCCATACCCCGGTTAATGCAAGACTCAATATTATTTGCCTTTGCAGGTATTGCCTAGCATTGGGCACTATTGATAAGCTTGCTGTCTACAAACACCCCATAATCTTTATCCATCAAGGATTTACCTAATTTTCCCCCATTTAATTTGTAAATTGACTGTTTATTCTTTTTTCCCAAATACATAACCTTACATATTTCTGTATGCCATTTACCTGCCAAAGTTTCCAGCCAATCCAAGTCCTTCTGTAGAGAAATGACATCCTGCTCTTTACCTTACACAATTTAGTATTGGCCAAGATGGAGACTTTGCTCTCTATGCCAACCTCAAGGTCATTAATAAACAAGTTAAAAAACAGTGGTCCCAGTACCAAACCTCGAGGTACTCCACTTTAGCCCAACCTGAAGGTTCCATTGATGACAACTCTGTCTATCCTTTATTCCTGGGGGGGGCGCGAAATTAACTGCAGGGGGGCACAGGGTTTACAGAGGCCCCGCGCGCTTCCCGAAGGCACTTAAATTAAGTGCCAGGGAAGTGGTGAAGACCTCTGTAAACTTTACTTACCATGGTTCAGCCGGCATCTGGAGTCGTGTCGCCATGGCTATGGCAACGTGATGCCCTGACGCCGGGAACCACGGTAAGGAGGGAGGGAGGGGGGCATGTGGAGAGCAGGACAGCCGGCAGAGGGGCACAGGGGGAAAAAATTGCGCTCCCCTGCGGTAGAGCACAGATGGAAGAGTGAGATCTCTGGTAACTCACTATCAGATTACAGTTCTAATAAGAAGTCACCTAACATTTTATTTATTATTTAATTTCTTTTTAATCAATGGGAAGTTGTTCCCGGCATTTTTAATGGGCCTCCTCAGATGATTCTCTATTTTTGCTATGTAAATATGCCACAAACCCCAATGTAGACTTCTCTGCAGCTGATAGGTGCAGATAGGTTCCCTTGGCAACAAATATGTATCAATACCCGATGACTACAGAGATCCGCCCACCCCCGAAGAAGTTCAGTAGAACAAAACGTGCGTTGGGTAGTAATGACGCCAAATCAGATGACGTCATGAGTGTGACTGAGACGCTTGTCTCAGAACTTCAACTTCTGAACCCAGAGTTTGGGATAGTCACAGCGGGGCTTAGACAACACATTTACTTGACGTCTAGATCGATTACTATAATCTTGATGTGGACTCCAAGGGGTAGCCTATACTGTAGATTCACTCATTCTATATAGGTCAGTGCATAGGTATTGCATATATTCCACTTACAGACACCTCTGAGCAGGATAGGAGCACCAGCACGGCGGTTGGTTTGTTTACACCTTTGATTTTTGTTTTATCTCCTTTTTGTTTTTTGGTTTACACTAATTCACAGAGTTTGTTTGAGTTTATAGTAATGTTGTGCCGACGGTTATTCTAACACAAACCAGTGGCAATCGCCAAAAAGACCCAGGTACATGCAGGGTCTAGTTTAAGGCAAGTTTAAGGCATTTCTGCATTGACTAATGACCCATCAGATTAACAGTGGGGGTCCCTGGCAGTCCCATTCAAACTGACCCCTGCTGTGTTAATCCGATGGGTCATTAGTCTTAAGCAGAAATGCTTTTAAGTAGAAATCTTTCAAGTAGTATGCAAGTTTAAAAAAGGAAGTTGGGACCATTGATCTGCTTCTCATCTCATCTCTTGTCTTTTCTCAGGTAAAAACATCTCAAATTGTCTGTGTGTCCTGCAATCCTCATACCCTGCTGTCTATTTAGCTCATTTTAGTTCAATTTAGGTAAAAACATCTCAAATTGTCTGTATGGAAATCATCCCCCTATTGCCTTAATTTAATTCATCTTTCACACTTGTGCAAGACAACACCCACCTTTGAAAAACAATTTGGTTTAACCACCCTCACATGTGCTAATTAAGTTTGTTGTACCAACCAGGTGACTTTCTAAATGTATATAAGTAAACTCACAACAGCCATTGCTGCTTGCAGCCTTTGCTCTTAAGCAGAAATGCTTTTAAGTAGAAATCTTTCAAGTAGTATGCAAGTTTAAAAAAGGAAGTTCAAAAAAGAAGTGTAAAAAATGAACACAATCTACTGCTTCTGATTCCTGCATTTGAACTACGCTGGAAAGGAGGTTATCATCCCACACTGCACATCTCAACACATTACTATTGCTGTGATGCCACCTTTACTTTTTATATTTACTGTAACCTCACTTATTCTAAAATTATGCACTTCCTTCCACCAGCCTCATCATGTCTCTAACTCTATTCATATTTCGCCATCTCTCCTTACTTCACCACTTCTCACTTCACATGAACTCCTCTCTTACCTGCGCCCTCTGTCACCACACAGTTATGCCACCTGCACTAAAACACACCCCTACAAATCATCCTCTCACATTCTCTTTCTGTCCATGCTTCTCCTTGCTTCTGGGGATATCTCTCCCAATCCTGGTCCCTGCCTTATTTCTACTTGCTCTCGTCCTCGCCTTCCACATGCAACTTCTACTCCTTCTGGTGTCAACCCCTCTAACCTCATACCCATCCCCTGCCACCCTCCCTCCTCTCTCCCTTTCTCCTGTGCCCTTTGGAATGCTCGCTCCCTCTCTAACAAGTTCCTCTCTGTGCATGACTTCTTTCTCTCTCACTCCCTGCTTCTCTTTGCTATAACTGAGACCTGGCTCACTCAGTCTGACTCTGCTCTGGAAGCTGCCCTCTCCTATGGTGGCCTTTCCTTCTCCCACACTCCACGCCCTGGTGGCAGGGGTGGAGGCGTGGGGCTCCTACTCTCCTCTCTCTGCCGTTACAGAACAGTTTCTATTCCCCCCTCTCTTGCTTTTCCCTCCTTCGAGGCTCACACAGTCCAGATCTTCTCTCCTCTCCCGGTCCATGTGGCGGTCATCTATCGCCCACCTTCCTCTACTCATCCCCCTTCTGCCTTTCTCTCTCACTTTGAATCCTGGCTCTCTTTCTTTCTCTCCTCAGACTCCCCTGTTCTTCTCCTTGGGGACTTCAACTGCCACATTGATGACCCCTCTCTCCCTTGGGCTTCCCGCTTTCTTTCTCTAACCTCTTCTTTTGGCCTTCAACAGTGGACTGCAGCCAGCACCCACAAGGATGGCCACTACTTAGACATGGTTTTCACTAAAAACTTCTCTCTCTCCGACTTCTCCATTTCCCCTTTTCCTCTCTCCGACCATCACCTCATCTCATTTTCTCTCTCTCGCTTCTCTCCATCTCCATCTCCATCTCGCCCTCGTTTTTGCAGAAACCTGCGCTCTATTAACCTACCAGCTCTTGATTCCACTTTACGCTCCTCCCTCTCCTCTCTCAGTTCTGCTTCAGACCCTGACAACCTGGTCAGGAACTACAACTCTGCCTTATCTTCCTCTCTTGATCTTCATGCCCCACTTTCTCTCTGCCGTCCTCGCCCTTCTAACCCCAGACCCTGGCTAAACTCCCACACACGCATGCTGCGTTCCTCCACTCGTTCCTCTGAACGCCTCTGGAGGAAATCTCATACGCTCGCAGACTTCATTCACTACAAATTTATGCTATCCTGTTTCAACTCTGCCCTCTTTCAGGCTAAACAAACCTACTTTTCATCACTAATCAACACACACAAGTCTAACCCACGCCGTCTCTTTTCTGTCTTTGACTCTCTACTCAGACCACCCTCAGCTGCCTCCTCTTCTTCCTCCATCTCACCTCAGGACTTTGCTGACTTTTTTAAGGAAAAGGTGGAGTCCATACGGCAGAACATCCCATCTGTTGCCTCCTCCCATCCCACAATGCTTCCCAACTCTCCTCCTGTCTTTCTTGACTCTTTTTCTGCTATCTTGGAGGAGGATGTATCACTGCTGATCTCCTCTTCTCCCTCTACCACTTGCCCTCTTGATCCCATTCCCTCCCATCTCCTAAAACCTCTTGCTCCTTCTATAATCCCTATGCTCACACAGATCTTTAACTCTTCCCTCTACTCTGGTACCTTTCCTTCATCCTTCAAGCATGCAACCGTTATACCATTACTCAAAAACAGCAAGCTTGACCCTACCTGTCCTTCTAACTATCGACCTGTCTCCCTCCTGCCTTTTGCCTCCAAACTCCTTGAACGTCTTGTATTATCTCGATTGCTACACTTTCTCAACACCTATTCTGTACTAGACCCTCTACAATCTGGCTTCCGCACTGCTCACTCTACTGAAACAGCCCTCACTAAAATAACTGACGACCTCCACGCTGCCAAAGACAGAGGTCATTACACTCTGCTCATATTACTCGACCTCTCTGCAGCATTCGACACCGTGGACCACCCTCTTCTCCTTCACATTCTCCATACTCTTGGTATTCGGAACAAAGCTTTATCCTGGATCTCCTCTTACCTCTCCCATCGTACCTTCAGTGTCTCTTTTGCTAACACCTCCTCCTCCTCTATTGATCTCTCTGTGGGGGTACCCCAGGGCTCTGTCCTGGGACCCCTTCTCTTTTCTCTCTACACACTCTCTCTAGGTGACCTAATCACATCTTTTGGGTTTAAATATCACCTCTATGCTGACGACACACAAATTTACCTTTCAACCCCTGACCTTACACCTGCTATACAGACCAAAGTTTCTGAATGCCTCTCTGGAATATCATCCTGGATGGCCATCCGCCGACTGAAACTTAAGATGGCAAAAACAGAGCTCCTTATACTACCTCCCAAACCTGGCCCTACTACATCCTTCCACATTGCTATTGGAAATACGATCATTCACCCAGTAGCCCAAGCACGCTGCCTAGGGGTCACACTTGATTCCTCTCTCTCATTCTCCTCTCATATTCAAAACGTTTCTAAAACTTGTCGCTTTTTCCTCCGCAATATCACAAAGATACGCCCTTTCCTCTGTTACTCAACTGCTAAAACTCTGACTCAGGCCCTCATTCTCTCCCGTCTCGATTACTGCAACCTCCTGCTGTCCGGCCTTCCTACCTCTCACCTGTCTCCCCTACAATCTATCCTAAACACTGCTGCCAGAATCACTCTACTCTTTCCTAAATCTGTCTCAGCGTCTCCCATGCTGAAATCCCTCTCCTGGCTTCCGATTAAATCGCGTATCTCACACTCAATTCTACTGCTCACTTTTAAAGCTTTACATTCTTCTGCCCCTCATTACATCTCAGCCCTAATTTCTCGCTATGCACCATCACGACTCTTGCGTTCTTCTCAAGGAAGTCTTCTTACTACCCCCTTTGTATCTATAGCTCTCTCCCGCCTTAAACCTTTCTCACTTTCTGCCCCACACCTCTGGAATGCCCTTCCCCTCAATACCCGACTAGCCCCCTCGCTATCCACCTTTAAGACCCACCTTAAGACACATCTGCTTAAAGAAGCATATGAGTAGCACTGGATAATCATGGACACATGACACAAAGCTTGGCCCCCTGCAGACGCACTTACTAGTATTCCCTCCTACTGTCTCTGTACGTTCTCCCTACCTACCAATTAGATTGTAAGCTCCTCGGAGCAGGGACTCCTTCCTTAATGTTACTTTTACAGTATGTCTGAAGCACTTATTCCCATGATCTGTTATTTATATTTGTTATTTATATGACATGTATTACTACTGTGAAGCGCTATGTACATTTTATGGCGCTATACAAATAAAGACATACATACATACATACAATGCAGAAAGGCCTTAAACTTGCCAGGTTACACCCAGCATGTAACCGGGCTAGTTTAAGGCAAGCTGTAGAATACTCGTTGTCTCGTCTGTATTTACCACTTCATTCCATTAGGATCCTCTTATAGCACTTTATATCATGCACCTCTATATGTTTATTTAACAACACACATACCTCACACTATACCTTGCCCCTATACTTAGGACCCCATTTTTTTGAGTTACAGTTCGCTGTTCCAATAGTTTGTAGCTTTATGGTGTTTTTCTCTGAGTTTTATCCTACTAACGTTAAAAGTTTATATTTGATCATATTCGTGGAGGTCTTAGGGTCCAATATATAGAGAACCTTTCTTCTGTTATCGTATATTTGCCACAATTTTCCCTGATAGCACCCCTCCAGTACTTAATTATTGTTTTGAGCAAGCTGAGCAGTCGTCTCGCCTGTTAATACCAATTCACAATGATGGCCATATTTCAACTTTTCTAAAATATTGGTGGATTTGATAATGAAGTAAGGGATATGGATGGAAAATAAAGTCAGTTTCTCTGAAAAAATTATACCAAAATGTGTACTTTTTCTAAAATGCTGGGACACAGCATAATTGGTGGTGCCATTGAGTGCACCATAAACGACCAGAGATAGTGATTTTTCTAAATGCAGCTACATTTCATGAAATGCTGGGATTCATTGTGATCAAATTGACAAGACTTAATACTTTAATGGGAAAGAGTAGAGGTTGTTGACCCCACCATTGTTTTCTAATGGATGTCGTTACTGAGTTCATCAGATCAGACTGCTTGTAAGTATCCTGTATTGTCTTCACCTTCTGGATGGATAAAAGTCACCTAACATTTCATGGACATTGTTCGTATAAAAATGTGAAAGATTATGATAGTACCACAAAAATGACTGGGAAAAGAGAAATGTAGGACACTAGAGTACAGTAGCTTGCCCTGGCTGTACTGTATGAGAAAAATAACGACTACAAAATCTATAAAATTACAAATGTAATAGACACAATAAATAATTGAATATAAATAATAAACCAAAATACATATACAGTACCAAAAAGCATAAAATCTAAAATTGAATCACTCAGTTGAACACTATGGGTTTTATTCTGTTCACCTGCCTAACTTATCATATGACGGTAGTGGGTGCTCCAACAGTCCTGGAATTATTTACTTCTTACCCATAAGGGAATCCTAGAGGTATGGTTTATCTATGGAGTGGGTGTACTACTAGGTGAGTGACTAGAATCCAATACTTCATAAACCACCTGAAGGTAACAGAAAAATGATAATGATACTCTCACTTCACTGCACCTCATTGGAGATAATTATATAATAAAAGTCCAAAACTTGTAGTAATTGTTGTAGTCCATGTGATGAAATAAATCTTCAAAATATCTTACCCACTCCTAGAGCCAACTGGATTCTGTAGGGGTGTGTCCAGCCGCAGTTTCAGATCGAAACAGCAACAAAGTATGCAAAAAAATGCACATGGCAGCGCACTGCCCAGGGAGACAGGTGAATAAAAATGGAAAAATATTTATTGTCTATCAAACATTACAAAAAAAGGAGATGTGAACCCTCCTACGTGTTTCACACAACACGGTGCTTTATCAAGGAGTATATCCTTGATAAAGCACCGTGTTGTGTGAAACACGTAGGAGGGTTCACACCTCCTTTTTTTGTAATGTTTGATAAACAATAAATATTTTTCCATTTTTATTCACCGGTCTCCTGGGCAGTGCGATGCCATGTGCGTTTTTGTTGCATACTTTGTTGCCACCTGCCTAACTTAGTTGCAAGGTGCTGCCTCTCCCACACCTGAGACATACAGTACAGATGTTTAATAAATAACAAGTTTGTTTTGACATCATTAGAGTCCCTCTAATACACTTTTATTTTTATTCAGCAAATATTGTGTAGTAATGAATTTGTGTGCCCTTTGTGGAATTATGTCACGCCTGTATGCCCGCAGACCTGGCAAGACCCCAGTACTGAGGTGGGAAAGGTATTACACCACATACCCACAGCAGTGGGAGCAAGCCCGGAGTGTGGTATAGCGTTGCTGGGCCTGTTGAAAGAGTAGTTAGTAATACTTGCAACGTCCTTAGTAGTATGCGTGAGGATAGTCGTGTCTGTGTGCCAATGTCCAAGGGTTCCAGAAGGTAGAGTCGTCGGGGTACAAAGCCAGGTCCAAGGGTTCCAGAGAGCAGCGTGGTAGAGAGCGTAGCAAGGTTCAAGGGGTACAGAGAGCAGAGTCGTCAGGGCAAGCAGGGTCAAAGCCAGGGAAATCCAAAGGTGAAACACAGGAGCAGGATACAGCAGGGACTCAGAGGGAGCACAGCATAGGTCAGCACACAGGGAAACAGGAACTATGCAGAGCGAGGAAGAAGTGGACAGACAGGGATTATAAAGGAAGGTGCACCAATGACAGAGAGGGGAGGAGCAGAGAGAGAAGTGGGAGAAGATAGGGATAGGTCAGGAAGAAGAGAGAAGGAGACAGAGGGGGCAATCAGAGGAGTAACCGGTGGAGATTGGGAGGAGGAGTCAGGGTCGTGGCAAGGCAGAGAAAAGGAACGTGTGCGCGCGCCCTCTGTAGGTTGAGGATGCGCGCGCACAGGCTGTGAGAGTGAGATGGCCCGCAGGGACCGGGAGGGGGACCTAGAGGGCGGACAGAGCCCGGAGGAGGAGCATGTGCGCGTGCCCTGCGGGAACCGTGCAGGAGGGAGGCAGAGGAGCGGACGGGACCACCAAGGATGGCAAGGTATTGCACGTGGGCGCAACGGGTGACTGGGAGCGGGAAGCGCTCTTGCAGGGGCTCGGGGACCGCGCGGATGCGCGAGGTCTGCGGGGCATGCGCTGAGGAAGTGGGAGAGAGGTAGAAGGAACGGGACAGGAGTGGGACAGGGTAGTATCACGCTTGTGCTCTCCTCACAAGCACAGGGAAAGGGAAGGACCCGTTGGCGAGGTGGGGAGGCCGCAGGGGATACGAAGGGAGTAAGTTGCCGCGCAGCTGAGGATCGGCGCACGTAGTCACGTGACCGCGCCGCGCGCATGAGAATGCGTGACACGTCCGGAGGTGCGGAGCCAAGCTCAGAGACACGACTGATCCAGCTGCATGTGCGCGCATGCTCTGACAGCAGACCGGGAGTGCGCGCGTTCTCAGGCACCAACGCGGGGGTTGCTGGAAGCCAACGCTTCAGCACAGGAGTCAGGAAACGGAAACCAGGAACATGGGCATGCAGTCCAGAGCACAAGGTAACATCCAGAGAAGGATTGCTTCTTGGAGAATGTCCAGCCTCCTTAAAGGCATAGTGCCAGAAACAGCAAGGTGCAGCGAAACTAAACATAACATAAGGGTTCTTAGTCTAATCCATTGGCGAAGGAATTATAAGCCTGCTACCACGTCAAGGTGAACCCTACTAAGCAGGTACCTACACTACCCGACGGTAAACAAACCTCAGTAGTATATGAGTGACTGTCCCAGTCTTCCGGAATCCAAAGGAGATGAGTAAAGTCCCAAGGAGGTCCAGGCAGGAACAGCGTGTGATGAGTACTAGCAGGCACCAGGGCAGGCAGCAAAAGACTAAATGCAAAGAGAAAGTCAAAGAGAGGCTTACTTCCTGTCAGGAAGAAGAGGGCAGGATTTGCCAGGAAGCAAGATGGCGTTGCTTGCTTCAGAATCCTTAAAGACACAGGATCTTGACTCGCAGCTAGAGGGCGGCGATCAGAAGTAAACAGGTAAGGAAGGAACACGCCACAGAAGGCGTGTTCCGCGATTCATTACAGGTAGAAGGTTTAACAGGAGATGGGACAGGAGAGGATAAGGAAGGGGAAGGAATCCCCTGGATCGTCACAAATTAACAGAATTAACTGTTTGATCTTTACAGGATGGCAATCCATGTATACAGTATATTGCACAGCAGGAATTATGATCTCACAAAGTCTTATCAATCTTGAGCTGTAAGTATTGATGAGCTATCTTACTGACTATGCTGTGCTTTCTCTTGGTTCCGCTCACAAAATCAACTGGTTCCTAGTAACAAAGAATCAGCTTTGATGTAGATATCAAGATTTCTAGTCAACCGAACTCACAGTATCATAGTCATCCGGTACATGGGTGCCATGTTATGTGGAATTTACCTTTTTTTCTGATACATCAAGGCCAGGCTACTGTGCTCTAAGGTCATACTTTTCGCTACCCCCTTCCCCTTATTTGTGATATTTGTATGATTAGGATTTGTATTTATACTGTATTATGTATTTTTTTTTAAAGTGATAACACCCCTTATAAACTTTGAGCAGAGAATTTGATTGTTTGTTTTTCTCTTTTACTCCCATTTTTGTTGAAAGATTCCGATTGTCAACAGATTAATCTGTTATATGTTAATTTCCCATTCACTAATATAAGGATACTCAAATTGCCGTGAGTTCTCATTGCCTGGAACCAGAAAAGCTGCTCGCTCTGCTGTTTCTGCAGGTCAGAAAGAGATTGGAAGCACGACAGGAGGCTTGCCACGAGCAAGATTTATTTACATCAAACCATTTTAAGTTTGCAGAAAACTATACACTTCGCTTAATAGTTAGGAGTACTACTCTACAATATGCCTTTTCCTCCTTATCCCTGTGGTGGCAGCCTTCTTACCTATATTTTGACTCCCTCCTCAATCCTTTATTATTCATCCTATATTATTTAAACCCCCTTCATCCCATATATATTGGTTTTTAGAGCAGTATAACGAAAAGCATACATTCATTGTTTCTTAAAACACCAATGTCAAATACATTTAACATCTATTTCACAAACAAGCTGAATATAAATCATAGAAAAAGGCTGAGGGGGTGGAAGGCATGGGGAGGTTCCGCTTCCTCCTCTATCATCTCAGAGTTGTAATATAAGTCCAGGTTAGCTTGAGTACCTGAGCATGTGGTCCTGAAGCCTCTTATCCCTGTGGGAGATTTTGGTTCCTTGTGTACAGCGGGATCTCTGTCCCTCTAGGGGTCTCAGGGCCGACACGGAGATCAAACGGGATTGTGGAACCCTCTACCCCTGGGACGTCGGTCTGGCCATTTATAAGACTTGTCAATTTTTCCATCTGGCACACAAACCAAATTCTGTTCCGAATCTTGGGAATCGATGGAATTTCACTTTATTTCCATAATGCTTCAATCTCGCCCCTCGTTGCTGTTGCAAAGTGGGCAACCAGTTTAAGTTCAACTTTTGCTAGACCCGGTGATGGTCTATTTAAAAGAAAGAGCCGTGGTTCCATTGGAATTGTGAGGCCAAAAATCCTCTGTAGCCAATCTCTAATCTTTTCCCATAAAGGGGTGATCGGAGGGCAAGACCACAGCATGTGTAACAGATCTGCGAACTCTCCACATTGTCTAGGACACAATGGGGAGTATCCTGTTAGGAATTTAGATCATTTTAGTGGGGTGACGTACCATCTCATTAATACCTTATATGCTTTCTCCTTTAATGTCGTGCATATTGAACTTTTGGCCGCTGCCGTGACTATTGCCGTCCAGTCGAGAGTAAATGGGACGAATCCCACGTGTGTGCTCTAATAGGTACTGAGTGTGTGAGTCCAATGAATGAATAAGAGTGTATAGGGAACAGATCCATGCGTAAGTAAACAGTCTTGTATAGCCTATATTGGTGTGTGGTGCCGATGACGCAGAGTAATAACAATTCCCAGAGCATATATAAGGGAGCGTGTACAGCTGTCCTGGCACAGTAGAATTGAGCTCCGTTGCTCTGAAGTCCTCGCCGTCAGCTTGCCGATGGTAGCCCGTCTCTATAAGGAATCCACACCTCAGTTTACTGCTTACCTTGCCTCACAGACCTGTGCAGTCCTGGAACACTCCCTCTGGTATCTACTGCAGTGGTGCAAGCTATCACTGCAACCTAGCCTTGTACTCATTCATTGGAGCAGTGCCTTCACACCCTCCTCCGGGGATTGGCCCGCTGGCCTTTAAGTACTGCATCCCCACAATCCTTCTCTGCCGAGCATAACCCTTCCTGGTTTTCACAAGTGTTCTGCCACAAGCCCTATGGCTTGGCTCTGTTGTGTTCTAATCTCTCTAGTTCTATTCCTTAGTTCACGCAGAGTTCTGTTCCCATCTCCTGTGCTGAAGCGGAGTACTCTCCTTGTTGACTTCAGCTCCCTGTTTCCTGAGACCGGCTGCTAGTGTCACGCAGCGGTCTTTTCCTGTCTCCTGTGCTGAAGCGGAGGTTTCCCCAGTGTTGTCTTCAGCTCCCTAGTTCCTGGGGCCTGCTGCTCATTCTCTATTGCAGAGGCCGTGTCCTGGTTCCTGCACTGAAGCGGAGGATTCTCCAGCCCGCTCAGGACTCTCCTAAGATGAAGCGGGGAACTCCTGACTACCTGTTGCCGAACTCTTGCTTGAACAATGTTTACCCTGATGTCTCCAGTCCTGACCCTGGCTTGTCCACCGACGATGCTGCCTTCTCCAGTCCTGACCCTGCTACGTACGACTACGAACTGCGCAATCCGGATCAGCCTGCGCGGTCTAAGGTCGGTGCTTTTACAACCCCACCTCAGCCACGCGGTCCGACCCAGGTTTGTGGCGAGCACAACCGTGACAGTCTCACATAGAGCTTGTAGCATTCTTGAACTCCCAGAGCCCAAATGAATGAATCCGGGGGCGTGTCGCTCACTCGAACGATTTATGACGGGAGGTCCGTAGCTCCCAGGTCTCCCACGCGGTACCGCCGAAATACCCCGCTCCTCCTCTGTCGGTTGATCTGCCTCTAATGTGGGAGGTACACTCCTTACACGCACAATGACAAAGTCCTGCAATGGCGTGAAAAGAGGCAGTATTGTGTCCCAGCACCACACTGGCTAGAAATGACATAAACGAAAATAAATGTTGTCCGGGGATATACTCACATCCCGGCTGGTTGATCTGCTCCATGCGTGCTCCAAATCCAAATTCAGGTACAAATAGAAAAAGAAGGGAATGGGCACTGGTGAAAGGAGTGAGGCTGGCAGCATGTATGAAATATAATTAATCTTCTTTATTAGGCATAATTGCCAACATTAAAAATTGCACAGAGATCCACTGACGCGTTTCCCGCCTCTTGGGCGCTTTATCTGTGTGCAATTTTTAATGTTGGCTATTATGCCCAATAAAGAAGAAGAATTATATTTCATACATGCTGCCAGCCTCACTCCTTTCAGCAGTGCCCATTCCCTTCTTTTTCTATTGCCGTCCAGTCATCTGCTTCAAGTACTTCCCCTAAATCCGCCTCCCACTGTGTCACGTACTTTAACTTGTGTGTGACCTTGGTGCCAGAACAAGTTACTTCTCTATACATTTGCGATGTGAGTCAACAGGTATCAGTCTCTCTATTAGAGCTTTTCAAATGTAGTCATTGTTGGGCGGGGGTTGTGTTTGTGTTTGTTGTAAAATGCTCTGATCTGAAGGTACCTATAGAATTCCGAGTGGAGGATATCTTTGTCGGATTTAGTATGTTCAAATGATGTAATCTTGTTATTGCCCTCCAGATCTCTAAGTCTATGCCAGTGATTCCCAACCTTTTTTGTTTGGAGGAACCCTTTCAAAAAATCTCGGGGAACCCCTATCTGGCTGACACATATTAGGCTGCATTTATAGTGCTGGCAATGTCGCATCAAAACAAATGTATTGACGCCGTCACGTGCGCTTATAGTTGGAGCGACAGGACGGCGCGGCGTCTTGGTCGCGATCGCTGGAAGTCACTTCAATTTGATTTTTCTAGCAACCGCAGCCTGACGTCAGCGTCGCCGGCACTATAAGCTAATTTCACCCCTCGAGCCCCCTCTATTTCCCACCCTCTACCCATGTATTTCTCTCCTCTCCGTCTCACTCGCTCTCCTCCCCTCCCGCCTCACATGTATTTATCTCCCCTGCGTCTCACTCTTACTCCCTCTCCTCTCACTCGCTCCTGCCTTCCGTTAGTTACCCCACGATCACTCAATCCCCCCCACAAAATACATACCAAAAAACCCCACCCCTCTAAATACATGTAACCCCACCCCGCAATACATAATAAAAATACCCCGCCCCCGCCAATACATTTTTAAAAGACCCCCACCGCCGCAATACATTTTTAAAAGACCCCCACTGCCTCAATACATTTTAAAAAGACCCCCACCGCCTCAATACATTTTTAAAAGACCCGCCAATACATTTTTAAAAGACCCGCCAATACATTTTTAAAAGACCCCCCCCCCAATACATATATATATATATATATTTTAAATCGGGCTGCACGGGTAAAATCATCATCATCATCATCATCATCATCATCATCATCATCATCATCATCATCATCATCATCATCATCATATCTCCCCCAGCACCCCTCATATCACCTCCCCGCATCACCCTCACATCACACCCCCCTCTTCATGTCCCTCACATCACCCACCCTGCATGTCTCTCACATCACCCCCCTGCATGTCTCTCACATCACCCCCCCTGCATGTCTCTCACATCACCCCCCCTGCATGTCCCTCACATCAACCCCCCTGCATGTCCCATCTCCCTCACATCACCCCCCTGCATGTCCCATCTCCCTCTCCTCACCCCCCCCAGCATGTCCCATGTCCCTCACATCACCCCCCCCGCATGTCCCATCTCCCTCACATCACCCCCCTGCATGTCCCATCTCCCTCACATCACCCCCCCCGGCATGTCCCATCTCCCTCACATCACCCCCCCCGGCATGTCCCATCTCCCTCACATCACCCCCCCCTGCATGTCCCATCTCCCTCACATCACCCCCCCTGCATGTCCCATCTCCCTCACATCACCCCCCCCCCTGCATGCCCCATCTCCCTCTCTTCCCCACCTCAAGTTGCGGCATGCAGGTTGCGGGCGGCAGGCAGGTTGCGGCAGTAGGCGGTGGCGTTCAGGTTGCGGGTGGGCGTGCAGGTTGCGGGCGGCCGTGCAGGTTGCGGGCGGCCGTGCAGGTAGCGGGTGGGCGGGCAGTAGGCGGCGGCACTCGCATGCGTACACACGCGCGCTAGAGTGCGGCTGTGTGCGGGCTCGAGGGGAGAGTGGAAGAGCCGGGCGGGGGGGTGGGGGGAGTGGAAGAGCCGGGGAAACCTGGGAGAGGATGAGCCGGGGAGCCGGGGAGAGCCAGGAAACCGCTGGGGCGGCCAGGCGGAACCTCTGGGACTGCTTCGCGGAGCCCCATGGTTCCCCGGAGCCACGATTGGGAATCACTGGTCTATGCACTCCTTTTTGTTTCCAGATTAAAAAAAACTCTGCTATTCAGGCCAGTAGCAAAAACTGGATTATCCCACAATGGAGTCATTAAAGAATTTTTGGTGGTTAAGGCACATTTACATTTTGAGGCCTCCCAAATTGACAGTGAATTGGTCAAAGAGGATAGCAGTGTTTTTATAGCCTTTCATGCTATTTTTGGGATCCAGTTTAGTTTGTCTAATTCCACTGGGGAGCAGACTTTTTTTTTTCCAATGCCACCCATCTTTTCAGATTTTGGTCGGTTTGCCATTGGGAGATTTGACATAATTGTGCCACTTTATAATAGGACAACAAGCAAGGTACCGCCAGCCCCCTCTCTGAAGTTTGTTTCAAAAGGATTTACTTCCGTACTCTTGCTTTTTTTACCCCCCCAAATGAATTTGGAGATCACATATTGAAGTGAGAGTATGTCCTTCAATCTCAGTACCGGTAGAGTCTGATATAGATATAAGACTCGTGGGAGGAGGTTCATTTTAATGCTATAAATTTTCCCTTTCAAGGATATATTGTGATTGGAACATTTTCTGATGTCCTCTTTCTGAGCGTGAATTAGTTTGGGGAAATTTGCTTTCTAGATGGTCCTATATTCTTTAGTAATGTATATCCCTAGGTACTTAAGGGCTTTGTGTTGCCAATTAAAATTGAAATTAATTTCTATTCATTTTTCTATTTTTGGAAGATTTATATTCATCACTTCCGATTTGGCTTGGTTAATCTTGAGTCCTGATATCCTATTAAATTTTCCTAGCAAGTCGAATAGGTTAGCGAGGTAAGGGGTTTAGATATGTAGTCAGAAAACATCATCAGCATATAGAGCAACGTTTATGCGATTTTGATTTTTTATATCGATTACTGACATGTCTGGGCTCTGTCGAATCTGGGCCGCTAGTGGCTCCATGCATAAGGTGAACAGAAAGGGTGAGAGGGGGCAACCCTGTCATGTGCCACTTTTGATCTTGAAAGGGTCAGATGGGAAGCCTTGATGGATCACTCTAGTGGCTGGATTCGAGTACAGGGAGAGTATCGCCTTTGTTAACCTTTCCCCAAATCCAAATGCTCCAGGCGTGGCTCCTAAATATGCCCAGTCAACCCTATCAAAGGCCTTTTCTGTATCTGGACTTAACACCATAACCCTTATCTGTTTTGTATTGGCTATCAATCAATAATTCGTCTGATATTATCTGCTGCTTGTCGATCCTTAATAAATCCAACTTGATCTGGGTGAATTTGTCTAGGCAGGATGTGACTAATCTATTGGCAATTAATTTAGCCTAGATTTTGATGTCTGTATTTATGAGGGAGATTGGCCTGTAACTTTTGAAGTCAAGTGTAACTTTTCCTTGTTTAAAGATTAAAGAAATGGACGCTTGGCGCATGCTGCCTAGGGGGTCACACTCAACTCCTCTCTCACGTTCGCCCCTCATATTCAAAACGTATCTAAAACCTGTCGCTTTCCCCTCCACAATATAACAAAGACACGCCCTTTCCTCTGTTACTCAACTGCAAAAACTTTGGCTCAGGCCCTCTTTCTCTCTTGTCTCGATTACTGTAAGCTCCTGCTGTCCGGCCTTCCTGCCTCTCACCTGTCTCCCCTACAATCTATCCTAAACGCTGCTGCCGGAATCACTCTACTATTTCCTAAATCTGTCTCAGCGTCTCCCCTGCTTTAATCACTCTCCTGGCTTCCTATCAAATCATGCATCTCGCACTCAATTCTCCTACTCACTTTTAAAGCTTTACACTCTTCTGCTCCTCCTTACATCTCAGCCCTAATTTCTCGCTATGCAGCATCCCGACTTGCATTCTGCTCAAGGATGTCTTCACTCTACCCCCTTTGTATCTAAAGCTCTCTCCCGCCTTAAACCTTTCTCACTGACTGCCCGCACCTCTGGAATGCCCTTCCCGTCAATACCCGACTAGCACCCTCTCTATCCACCTTTAAGACCCACCTTAAGACACACGTGCTGAAAGAAGCATACGAGTAGAACCGTGGCTAATACTATACACGATACATAAAACTTGGCCCCCTGCAATGCACTTACCTGAATGCCCTCCTACTGTCTTTGTACGTTCTCCCCACCAATTAGATTGCAAGCTCTTCGGAGCAGAGACTCCTCTTCAACAATGTTACTTTTATGTATGAAGCACTTATTCCAATGATCTGTTATTTGTATTATTTGTTATTTATATGATTGTCTCACGTGACTTACTACTGTGAAGCACTATGTACATTAATGGCGCTATAGACATACATACGTACGTATGTACGTACATACATACATGTGGTCCGGGAAAGGGATCCCCGCCAATACTGCATTAAACATGCGGAAGAGGAATGGGGCCAGGCCCTTTATATATTTGATATAGTATAAATTTGAAAACCCACCTGGACCCGGGGCTTTAAAGGGTTTCAGGTTTTTAATCACTTGGGAAAGTTCTTCTAGTGTGAAGTCCTTCCCCAGTGCTTCTCGCTCCCCTCCATTCAATCTTGTTAGGCCTGAGCTTGGTAGGAAATCCCTCAAAGCTTTTTTTGTATTAATATTATGTGCCACTTTCTTTCCGTTGTATAGATTTTCGTAGAATCTTTTAAATTCTTCAACTACAGGGTATTAATTTTGGGTTGGCCCGACTTTAACCTGATGGCTTGAATGTTAACGTTTGGGCCTTTATTTCTCAATTTATTTGCTAGCATGGTATCTGGTTTAGTTGCTTTCTCAAAATAATGTCTTTTTTACCAATTCAAGGAGTTATCAGCCTGGGAGGTTAGCAAGAAATGTAACTCTATTTTGACATCCTTCATTTATTGAAGGATTTCTGGGTTGGTACTTTGTTTATGTTTGTTTGAGAGATCCTATAATTTGGCTTGTAGGAGTAGGATTTTTTAGTTTTTCTTTTTTCCGATTGGCTGCAATACTAATCAGAGTACTTCGTATGGTTGCTTTGTGTACCTCCCATATTGTTGAATGTGAGTTAACGGAACCCTTGTTTAACCTAAAGAATTGGTCTATCTCGTTATAGACTGATTGGGCTAGATCAGGGATTTTCAGGATAGATTAGTTAAGTTTCCAATTTGCTCCTGGTCTGTCTAGGTTGAGGTGTGTGCACCTTAGCTCTATTGGTGCATGATCAGACCATGCAATATCATAGATCCCAGCATGGGAGATCGTCGGGACCAGTCTGCTTGAGATAAATAAGTTATCTATTCTGCTCTAGGTTGCGTGCGGATTAGAGAAAAAGGTGAAGTCTTTTTCGAAGGGATGGAGCTCTCTCCAAATATCCACCAGATGATTCAACTTTAACCCTGCAGTCAGTGTGGTGGAACTGTCTCTGGTCTGGAATCTGTGAGGGCCTGATCTGTCCAAATTAGGGTTTAAGGTTGTATTAAAGTCTCCTGCAACTATGATTTGTCACTTTGCTACTTTGTTTATATTATTGAATACTGACGTGAAGAAAACAGGGTCGTGTTCGCAGGGGGTGTAGATGTTGGCTATTGTTAAGGGTTGGCTATCGATCGTTCCTGTCAGTATCAGAAATCAACCATCTCTATCTTTTTTAATTGTGTCAACTTTAAACGGGAATCTGTTGTGGAAGAGTATTGCTACCATTGGTACACCATCAGTTTGATCCCTTCAAACTTGTGTTTGAAGCCCTAGTAATATGGCATAGAGCTTCTTTAACAAGGAAAAAGTGGAACCGCATGATATTGTCCCTTGGGGGGTTCCCTGGCTGCGGCTCAGATCTCAACACTCTGTGGCAACGGTCTAATTGTAGATCTGATTCTGATTTGTCTGGAAGCATATGTGACAGCCATTTTGCCACAAACTCCTCGGGGTCTGTGATGGCTTCTGGGACCCCCTTAACCAAATATTGTTCCGCCAATCCCTGTTCTCCGAGCCCGCCTGTTTATCAGACAGGTCAGACATCGGGGTCTTTAGGCGAGCAGTTGCCTTCTCATTTTTCTGCAGGGCTCTTGCCGTAGAGTCTAATCTTTTCTCCAATGCATCGGTTCTATCCCCGATGTTGTTGTAAGTCACACCGGGTGACTAGTTGGTGGTGTCTTTTGTCCCCGCTCTTCTCTGATCTATTGCCGTCTGACTCGGGGGCCTCCTGTGGTGATGGCACTCTGGAGTCCTCCGTTCGCGCCATATCGCTTTTGGCGAAATAGTCAGTGAGCACCGAGGTAGCCCTCTTAGATTTTGATCTGGTGGACATCACCCAAATTTCGGATGTCTGCTCTTTTAGTCTTCCTTGTATGTGTGCGTTTAATGCCGAAATAATGCTTTGTTAGTGCCGGTGGGGACGGAGCTCACTTCTCAAGCGTTCATATCCTCGGCTGTCGTGCATGCGCCTCGCTACTTTTTGTTTTAAACCATTGATGCTTCCTATTTTCACTTTACTTGGTCACCCAGCATTCTATACTCCTCATTAACTTGAGAATTAATGGACAAGGCAAGCCAACAAATGATTGAGTTAGGAATTTGCGTGTAGGGTTACTTTTGCAATGTATTTAAACTGTTTTAAAACAGCATGCCCACCATCCCTGGAAACCTATACGAGCTTAACTCATACTATATAATGTTAGTATCTGGCACCTAAGTAAAAAAAAATTAATGATTTTTTTTAATGTTAAATATAATTATTTTCTTAATCTGTAGAGTCCTAGGTGGTAACCTTCAGCTCTGAGAAGAACTCAATTTTACCTGTCACTTAATATTTCAAACATTTATATCTCTTGAAAAGAGCATCAGATTGTAAAAAAATAAATGGGAAATGGCAAAAATATATCTCTTAAATTAACCTCTTAAAGTAATCTCTTTTCAGGCCTTGTGAAATAATACCTTTTACACTGCAGTGTGTTTTCTGTATATATTTTTCCCATCCCTTGCAGGTTATATTTTTGGTTAATTCAGTTAGTCATTTTATTCTGACAAACTAAATCCTGGGAGGCCATAAGGTGGCAGCAAGGACCATCTGGAAATATGTCCCTGACAGTGTTTCTTTAATAGATTTCTCCTTCTCCGTGTTGTAGGCAGCGCAGAATCACACCAAAAATATTTTAGACAAAGAAAAGTGCAATATAGCTAGACTATATGAAAATATGCTTCTCTTGTGATCTTATGTTGCAGATAATTGTATTGTGTTGTTGTTATGAACACACCATTGTTGGTAGTATACTGTTCCCTCTATGTATGTTGATTAATAATAGTTACATAGTCACATAGTAGATGAGGTTGAAAAAAAGCATGGGTCCATCAAGTTCAACCTACAGTGGCGGCCGATCTGAGTCTAAGACGGCTAGATCCGCGGCTCTCAGATTATCCCGGTTAGGTGCGTTTTTTTGTTGTTTTCGCCCGGAGTGAACTGCGTTATTTTCGCACTCATGATATTAGCATTTTATTCTCGTTGTCTGCAATACTGCAATGCCGTGTAAAAACTCAGGGGGGGCATTTGCTATCTGTTGTCTTGGAAGTCTAATACCTTCGCGGTTCAACCTACGTCAGTACACAGTCTGTGTGTGCGCGCGCAGTAATTGTAAATTTGCATATTTAAAGTATACATGCATTTGCAGTGCTATGCTGCTGTACGGTATGTCACATTTGAAAATTGTTGAAACGCATAGGCGTGTACAGTACTGTAACAGTGTCACATTTCGGCATATACAGCGCTCTCCCCTCGCTCAGGATAATTAACTGCACTGCAGGGTATTTCAACTTCTTATCTTCTGTACAATGCAGTACATCTCTCCCACACCATTCCTTTGAACGTGTGTCTGGTTTCAATCACATTCCTGCTTGACAGCAGGAATTTACAGCGCATGAGCCTGTAACTTCGCCCACCACTGCTTGCTTGCCTGAGTGAGTGACCAAAAAAAAAATGTTAAAATTTTATTGTAATTTTTTTATTTTCTCCACAAGAGACTGCAAAACCCATCGTACTGTATTACGATATTCAATCTGTGCTGTAGCTTTTGACTGCGACCCTGCACATGATTGATTTGTGTGCTTTTTACGTACTGTATTTGGGGGTGTATTATTATGATGAACTGCCTTTTGAAATCAAAGTATGTCTTTAGCTTTGAACTTCATGCAGCTGTACCCTGCAGCCCCCTCCCCCACGAACGCTAGCTCAAGGATTTAAAATTCCACGGAGTCGTTCATTTTCTGAATCTTGCCATTGTGTTCTTAATCCGTCCATAGCTGACCTACAAAGCCTCACTGCGCCTGCGTGTAATACTTTTAGAGATGGGAGCTAGCTGCTTACTGCGCATGAGTCACCCAACCCCCCCTCTCCACAGAGTCGTTAATTTACTGAATCTTGCCATTGTGTTCTGAATCCGTCCATAGCCGACCTACAAAGCCTCACTGCGCCTGCGTGTAATTCTCTTTGAGATGCGCCTGTAACTTCACCCACCACTGCTTGCGTGCCCCCCCCCAAAATTTTTCATTATGATTTTTTTAACTGTTATTTTATCCACAAGCCTGCAAAAACAATCTTGATATTACGATATTAAATCTGTGCGTTTGCCTGCACATGATTGATTTGTACTGTATTTGGGGGGTGTAGGGATCAAATTACAGTATTATGATGAACTGCCTTTTGAAATTACTGTACTCTACAGTACAGCATGTTATTTCTTTGAACTGCTGTACAACTAATCCTTCATCCCTCCCCCACGCACACACAAACTCTTATCGACAGACACCTCCACAGAGTCATTCATTTTCTGAAGTTAGTTAGTCATTGTGTTTTTAATCCATCCCTAGCCGAGCATCAATCGCCTCACTGCGCCTGCGTGTACTCTAATCCTTTTAGAGATGGGAGCTAGCTGCTTACTGCGCTTGAGTCACCCAACCCAATCTCTCCACAGTTGTTAATTTTCTGAATATTGCCATTGTGTTCTTAATCCGTCCATAGCCGACCTACAAAGCCTCAGTGCGGCTGCGTGTAATCACAACCCCCCCCCCCCAACCCTTTGAGGCTTTGTTTATGGTAACGCTTTGGAAAATCCCTTCTCGATTTTGAAATGTAAATCCGATTTGCACAGCATTGTGAGAATTTAGAGTTAAAGAAACCATTAACTGATTCATTGGTGTACTGTAGGGGTGGGGGGGGGGGGTGTGGTTGTTGTAAATGATTATGACTAGCAGGAATGTGAATAAATATTTATTTTATCAGGAACCAAAAAATACAAATATAAAAATAATCATGAATAATACATAATGCAGTCTTTATTAAGTTCTTTTGGCAGATTGAAATTGGATAAACATTTAGAAAACATTTCTAAAACATGGGGAAACATGAATAATGCACATTTATAAGAATATTATTTAATAATATACTGTAATGTATAATACTGTATATATATATATATATATATATATAGTAATATAGTTTTTTCCGTCTTTATCTTGTTCCTCATTCTGTGTACAGTACAGTACAGTAGTTCATTGAGAGAGGAGAGGTTTTGTGTACATCATTACTGCTGTTTATATACTGTACATTTTACTGTACAAACAGATTATACGACACAAAACCCCACCTCCCCCCAGGCCACCCTTTTTTCCTGAAACGACAAGAAAACAAAAAATGAGTGCAGTTATGTGCGTACTGTATTATGGCATTGTGTGATGTGTAGTACTACTGTTGATGGCTGGTGCTGCTTTCTCTGGAAAGAAAAAAATTGAGCAGTTAGTAGGCAGTTACTGTAGTACTGTCAAACTAGTCTATACTGGAACTACTGTATACTCTGACTACTGTTAAATACTATGTACTGTAACCTGGTGGCTTGTGCTGCTCTCTCTGTAAAGAAAAAACTGTAACTACTGTATACTCTGACTATTGGGAAAGAAAAAATCTGTGCCATACTTACCTGTATCATACTGTACTTACAATACTACTGCACAGTACTACTTTCCTGATGCTTGCCCATTACGCGCGATCACAATGGGCAACACAGTCGCAATATGGTCTATATATTTATTGCAGCGTTCCACGGTGAGTACATCGTTCCAAAAACTCATTATGCCTTTCAACAACTCGTCCTTTTTGGAGGGTTTCGCCACTTTCCGGATATGGTCCTTCAGCTGATGCCAGACCATTTCGATCGGATTGAAGTCTGGCGATCTGACATTGGAAAAAACGGACAATTAGTTTAAGATATACAGTACACAGTAAAAACTGTGGGAAACAAATGAGACAAGGTTACCGCACTTACTCCGCTGGCGTCTTCACCCAGTTCATACCGCGCTCAAGGATATGTGCTGTTGACGCGGTGTGCTTCGGATCGTTGTCCTGGTAGAAGCGGTGACCATTCGGGAACTCGCGTGTGATGTATTGCACTATCTCAGGGACAATGTTGTCTTGGAAGAAAGCTTTATTCATGATTCCTATAGCAAGAAAAGAAAAGTGCTCAAAAAACTGCACAATAGTACAGTATAGTGCATATAGTAAGGCTACACTAGTAAAGTACAGTGCATATGGCTACATTATATTTGATATATTTTACCTTCAAAGATGACAATGCATCCTGGTCCACGCCTAGAGATGGCACCCCACACATGCAGCTTCACGGGGTGTTTTGGCCGCGGCTTCAAAGATATGCGGCCTTTTTTGTGGAATGCAAAGCTTGCAAATCTCTCCAGCGACACAGTAGACTCGTCAGTGAAGATGCAATCCTGGAAAGTTTCCCCACTGTCAATCCATGCCTGGGCCTGGACCACTCTTTTGATTTTGTTTGCGTCCCTTATCATGGGGTACGCTCTGTAATGACAAGGAATAAATAATTTTAGTGGTACAGTACAGTTTCCTAAACAACACTTTTACCTCCTGTACTGTCCAGTACTAACCTCACACGTCCATATTTCCATCCAATGCTGCGTCTCATCTTCTTTATGCTGGTCTCGGATACAGCGAGATTGTGATTTTCCTGCAGAGTGTATTTGACCCTTAATGCACTCCTCTCATCATTCTCCTCACTTATTTTGTCCACCAGAAGAGTTGTCTCCCTACAATGTAAAGAAAAACATTTCGGTAAGTAAAAAAAATTAGAGACAGTAGATCAAGAGGATACAATATATTGTTCTATTAATACAGTATACAGCAATATAAAACTGTTGAAATATAAATATACAAAATATATATACTGTTGTAATATAAATATACAAAATATATATATTGTTGTAATATAAATATACAAAATATATATATACTGTTGTAATATAAATCTACAGAAATAACAAAAATATTAGATACAGTACTGTAGATGTACAGTACATTTTTGGATCAAATTTTTTTAAAAAAGTTTTATAAATATACTTACGCGTTAGTTACCCTTGGTGCCCTTTTGCGTTCTCTGTTTTTTCCGTGTGCATGATAGCTCACGGTGGTTGCTGGCACAACGAGGCCAGAAGTAGCTAACCAGCGTTGGATAGCAGCAATTCGGTGTCCGCTCGTGTACATCTCCTTAATTCGCATGCTGAGATCCTTGGAAATCTTTTTAACAACCATTGCTGCGAGTAGAAAGAAATACAAACACAAGAATGTATATTCGATGTTTAGTCGATGTGTATTCAATGTGCAGTTAATCCACAAAATGGATGGTGTATTTATACATTAATGACTCACATTAGAGTACGCCCACTTTCAGCACCTGTACCTCGCCGCCATGCATAAAAGGTTACACACTTTGCATAGCCCACCACTCGATGATCTTTATCTGAACTTGCCCTTGTCCAGATACTGTACTGCATTGTGCCACCTGCTTCCATGGAGCAACCCCTACGGACGCAGGAACCCTCTCGCCTCTGCCGTGCCTGTCATGCAGAAAAAGCGAAAGGCGGTTGCCGTTTCCACGAGAAGGCAAAAGCGACAGGCTAAGGCCAATAAAGAAAACCTTCTGCTGACCCCAAAGGCTAAGGGTTTTCATAGACGTCAGCCTTATTATGTCAAGAAGATATACGGTGATGTACTCTCGACGCAAAACGATTGGCAGCCAACCCATCGAACCCGCAGACCACTTCCTCACATACGCTTCGACCACTCTGCCGCCGCTGTCCCGGAAATCTTCAGCCCGTCTTCTCCACCCTTCATCCTCGACACTGTCGCCGCCCTCCCGGAAACCCACAGGCCATCTTCTCCGGTTCTATCCGACGATGCTGCCGCCTCTGAAATCCACGGGTCACTTTCTCCTTTGCTCTTAGACGACTCTGCTTCTCGCCCGGAAATCCAAAGGTCACTTTCTCCATCCCTCTTCGACGACGCTGCCGCTTCTCCTCTACCGGATATCCACAGGTCACCTCCACCCTTCTTCGATGTCGCTGCCGCTTCTCTCCATGGAACCCCCATCTCATCCTCCGTTGCACCCATCCACCCAGATGTCCACACGCCATGCACAAGAAGCAGCTCGTTAGACCGGATGCTGAATGGGATAAGTGTGGATCTCCCCGGGAACTCTATTGTGCTAGCAAAGATAGATCTGCTTCTGGAGACCATGTTAAATGTGGAGCAACGGATGCTACATATGGATCAACGGATGATACATATGGATCAACGGATGCTAGATATGGATCAACGGATGGATCGACGGATGGAGAAGATAGAGGCTGACATAGCGGGTATACATCGTTTGCTCGGTGTTAATGCCCCTGTTTCCCTGACGCCGGAGCAGGGGGGTGACATGGATGTGATGAATGGGAGCATCGACCCCCTTCCATCACCAAGCGCACCCCCTCCACCAGAAGATGTAGTGTACATGTATGCCGTTGAGGAGGACATGACAACCCCGTCAAGACCTTGACAGGAGACAACACAGCGACCAAGACCGGAGGAAAGCTTCCTCCCAGACAACCTACCATCGCCCGTCGCCTCAAGCACACCCGGTCGCAGAAGACCTACATTCGCTCGCATCGATACGGTGCCCGACATCACCCTGCGCGATCTGACACCAGCGCTTAGGGAGAAGTATAGGGTGATGAGTGCGAGTGCACCCCACAAGTATGCCTTGTTACTTTTTAAGCACCATGTTCCCTACTCGTTGTACTGCGACTGGGCCTTCAAAGTGAACTACGACGGAAATCGCGTAAAAATTGGCCAATCTGCCAATTTCAGAAAGAACATTCTGGATGAAATGCGGCGCTTTTATCCAATTACAGATCCTGTAATGAAAGGCGTTCGAGACTGCATTTATGGCGTTTTGCGCCATGCAAGGAATCGGCCTTGGACGGACAATGTGGTTGACTTTCTGGATTAATCACAGGAACTGTAAGACCATACTGTTGTGCTGAACTGTGCTGTACTGTACATGTTTTGACCTGCTGTACTAAAACAAAGAAGATGTTGTTGTGTGTTTTTTAACTTGTATTTATACAGAAATGTTTTAACTTGCTGTACACACACACAGGACCTGCACAATTCCAGTCCCTGAGGGCCGCAAACAGGCACGGTTTTCAAGGTTGTCCTGAAAACCGAGCCTGTCTGCTGCCCTCGAGGACTGTACTGGTGCAGACTGTTTTGCACACCATCCCACTGTATATGTTTTGACTTGCCGTTCTTTGATAAAGGAGATGTTGCGGTTTGTATATTTTATGAATAAAGAATTTGTTTTTAAAACGTGACTGTAAACCATACTGACTGACTGTAAATGTTTTTACTTTTTATACATAAATGTTTTCACAACTGTAGCAGTGAACCATACACCTGTTGATGTTTTGAATTGCTGTGCACTTAAAATGTTTCTACATTGTACAGTATTTGTAAATAAATGTTTTTGTACTTACTCCACCAATAAAAGAACATGTTGATTTGTTTTACATTGTTCCATTGGCTCCTTTGCTACTGTAACACAATACAGTGTTTCTAGAATATACAGGCATACCCCGCATTAACGTACGCAATGGGACCGGAGCATGTATGTAAAGTGAAAATGTACTTAAAGTGAAGCACTCCCTATTTCCCACTTACCGATGCACGTACTGTACTGCAATCGTCATATACGTGCATAACTGATGTAAATAACGCATTTGTAACAGGCTCTATAGTCTCCCCGCTTGCGCACAGCTTCGGTACAGGTAGGGAGCCAGTATTGCTGTTCAGGACGAGCTGACAGGCGCATGCGCGAGCTGCCGTTTTCCTATTGGGCGATATGTCCTTACTCGCGAGTGTACTTAATGTGAGTATCCTTAAACCGGGGTATGCCTGTACACTACTGTCCAGGCACACTGTACTGTATACTGTAGGCATGCTCAGTACAAGAGTATTAAAAAAAATAGAAGACACATACAGTACTGTACTGTACTGTATGTACTGGCACTGTATAGAAGACACATACTGTATGTACAGTACTGTAATACATGTAGAATAAATGCATAGTTTTTATTTTTTTGAGTTTATTACACAGTATACTGTTTATAAAAACGTATTGTATACTGTACGGCCGCAAAACATCAGCATAGTGTACATCAGCCACTAAACTGTAGACTCCGGTACGTGGGTTTTTAAATCCGATTCAGAATTGTGCAGGCATTGTTACACAAAGCGATATTATCCATCGAAATCCCTCCATTAGCCGTTTTCTTTTCTGATGAAAAACAAACAGAAAAGTTTTACTGTAATGGTCTAAAGAAGTTCCCAGCCAGTCCCATCAATAATTTTCTCGGGGGGCGTCTCCTGTTCGCATGCGCCTACCATCGATGTAATGACACGCATACTGTATGCGTTTCAAGAAGGTTCCAATGCGAATGCGCCTAGCGTTCCACCAATAGTTCAGTATCTGCAGTACAGTACTGTAGAAGCCGCTCAGCCAATAATATTGCTTACAGGAGAATCGCTTGACTTTTGAATCGCACCGATATTGATACTGTATTGTTGTCACGGTGAGATTTTGGCAGGCTGTATAAGTCACACATAAATATATATAACAGTTGATATATATTTATCACTGGGTCTGAACTGGGACGAGACTTAGATATGATAAAATATAATTTATTCCTCGATAAAGGTGAACACACAATAATGTACAAATAACAGGCAAAACATAGACACTTACTTAAAATGGAAATGATGAAGCAGTCATATCTGGACTGGCAGTTCATACAGCACACTTCATAGTCATCAAGACACCAAAGCCATGAAAAGACCTCTGGCAGGAAGACAGTGCATAGCGTTTCTCTCAGCAATCAAGATGGTATAGAACAGACTGAACACTTGAAGAACTTGAAGAACATGAACAACCCTGGATAAGGGCTTGACCACAGATTATATACCTTTTGTGGCCCTATCCTTAACCTTAAGTACAGGTGATTGGTTTTCAATTACCTCCAGCCACTCACTAGCCTGGGAACACATTTTAATCCATGCCCCCCTGCTTGTTGGGACATGCGCAGTAGAGCTCTGGGGTCTCATTTCTGAAGCCCCACATTTGCATCAGGAATGCCAGCCAGTCTATCCATTTGGATTTCTGGCAGGAAAACCTTTGTTGAAAGGTGTGAAATGGGACACTTAAAGACTGCTCTGGTCTGCGCCTCCTCCGCCCTTAGGTAAACAGGGAGGGTGACAAAACCCTTTGAACAATACTTAAGTTCTAGACATTGGGTCACCTCTAGGGCCATCTGCTATCCTGGTATGCAAAAGAATTTCCTCTGGGTCTTTGTCCATACCTTGGGACACAGTATTAAACATAAAACATAAACATATTAAAATATCCGGTTCCGTTGGGTCTAGCAGGTCCAAACTTCCCAGTTCTCATTGCCAGAACTGGGACACCATATGGTCCAAAAAGCGACTTGCTACGACCTTCGGAACCGGAGATACACAAATGCACATTAAATCATTTTTCACTTTAATACAAAAATCTCCGCTAAAAAAGAAATCTCAGCTTTTCACTAAATCCCCATTGAAAACAACGGGCTCCGCCGCCATGGGTTTCAATGGAGCAACTCCGCCGTTGTAGTCAATGGAGTTTCCTACCATAGACTTTCAATGGGGAACCGCCGCCATTGAAGTCTATGAGAAAATCCACAAATCTTTACAGTCGTCCATACTCCGTCTGGTTGGTCTGAGGGGGCTGGAAATGGGCATGCATTAAAACCGGAACCTTGGCTACATGTCACCCAAATTCCATCTCTCTGGGCATTCCAGAACCGGAGATATCGACTTACACATTTCAACATTTTACACTTAGTCATTTTTTCACCATGCGGCTTTTCCCCCATTAGAATCAATGGTAAAAGTCCCGAACTTTCAAGGGGGTCCATACTCCGTCGGGTTGGTCCAAGAGGGTCAAGGATGGTTCTGCAGTGATGCCGGAGCAGTGACTACAGATACCCCAAACCTTGATCCTCTGGTCCCTCCGGAACCGGAGATATGGATTCCTAAATTTCAGCATTTCACACTTAGTCATTTTTCGGAGCTGTTTCTGCCGCCGCCATTGAAGCCTATGGCGCGACCCGCTCTTCTCGGTTCGACCCTTATCGCGGGTCCAGGATACGGGGACCCGGTTGTGGTCGAGTGGGGGGAGGTCTAGGAACTAGGGACAGAAAGAATTTTATTCCTAGGGGCCCTAGAACTGTTTATTCCCACGCCAATTAACGTTGAACTTGACTCAAGTGATTTTAACTCTTTAAGGACATTGTATCCGCTTTGCGGTTTGCGGTCTGGACGGCAGCCAACTTGTTCTTCGAAAGTTACCTCGAGGAATCTCCATTGAAGTCAATGGGCCCATTGACTTTCAATGGGAGACCGCCGCTCTCCCTCTCGGACGCCACCTGCTGGTCTTTACAGGAAACAGGACTAAAACAGCACAATTCTCTATTGAAATGCATTGAGCCCTAATGGCGGCCAATGGGGAACTGCAAAATGGTGCCTGAAAAGGCGGGAAAGTTACACAAAGGGCTATAATCACTATACCACTATTAACCCTTGTGCTCCCGGATGAATCCCAGTGTGTGTGTGATGCAGACACTGATTAACAATAAAACATGGGGGAACAGGGAATATACATTTTCAGGTTATGACAAGGGTTAAATCACACATCTGGGCCTCAGCCCAGTTAACCCCTTGTCTCCCTGGTGAGGTTAGAGGGTGGCCAATTGGGGTGTAACCCCTTTAATCCCGGGCCAAATCCTCTCCATCATCACAATTGTCAAAATAAAAAAACACAGAAAATAATACGGCAACAATACTCACCATAGAATTTCCCATTCAGCTGGCGCCGGCGCCGGTCCACTGCCAGTCCAGCGTTCTTGATCATCCACGTCGATAGTTTGCAGCGGGACTAGTCCACCTGTAGTCAGCTGATGAGGCTGGAAATTGCTTAGGTACATGCAAGCTTGATCGAAACTGCACGCGAAATCCAGCTCAGGCTCAGGGTTGTCACTGATGGCGGGACCGTCATTGGAAGCCGGTGCTGGTGCATTGCTTGGCAGCGACTGTCGTTTCTTAGTTGGTTTTAATACGACCCTTCGCCTTTTGCCGTCTGCATGATCATAGATACAGGAAAAAGCCGGTGATACACACCAATACCCTCCAACAAATTGTGGCTCAATACGATAAAAACAGGGATCGCTACATAACCTTTTCCTTATTGCACGCTTCCACGTATGAGGAGCTGGCGAAAATTTGTAAAAATCATAGTTTTCGATAAAATACTGATAAATTTGAACAACTGTTGCCATCTTATCATCTGTTGCATTAATCGCGGCCCATATCAAATACGCGTAACTTCTGTCGGGTTTTTGGAAAACGGGCTGCACTTGAACACTCATGGCGGGCGGGTCTCTGGAGAATACTGTAACCGAAACTGGTCTTTGTCTTTCTTTAATATGAAAGGCCTAAATTGATACATTTTTGCAACCTCTTCCTTCAGTCTCAAGGCCAAGTTACAATAGCACACTGTGGTATCTTTTTTAAACGAAACACCTGCAAGTCGACACATTACTGAAGCGCATGCGCATTACAATTCATGAATATCTGCCATCTGGCGGACACGCGAAGAATTGCAACCTATTAAATCCGAACCATTCTCAATAAACGCATCAACCGCACATGACCCGCGCATGACCCGCAACTGGGAACGCAAAATGAATGCGGCATGCTCCAGGTGAAGTGCGTCGCATTCCAGGAAAAAGCCAGGGAAAAAACGGCAATGTGTTAGGCTCAGATGTGCCGCAGCAGTATGCTAAATTTATACAGATACTTTATCCTATATCCGTACTTACAGTATATAGATCTGGAGGAAGGCAAACAAAAAACCTTATCCAATGATATCTCATAAGGGGAAAATTAAATTCCTTCCTGACTCCAAGAATTGGGACCACCTCTGGAATTCCGTTATAGTACTGTATATACCAAAGTTAAATATGTTTTTTATTGTTGAAAGTGCAACTGATTGGTAGTAATGGTGTAGAGACGGTCCATTCATTGCGGTGTACTAGAAAGGAGGTCATGTGATAAAAGTCTAATTAGATTATTAAAGCGTCATGTGCTGCATCAAATCAGGATGTGCTTAAGATGTCCACTTCAGACCTCCCAGAATCCGTAGCTGATCTCGGCTATTTCCCATAGATTCCAATATTTCCCTTAAAAAAACATTTTGTCCCTCATTGGGCGCGTAAATATTCACTAACGTAATCTTTTGGCCAGAGAGGAGACCATGAACCACGAGGGACCTCCCTACTTGATTTCTCCTAACCTCCAATGTCTGGAACGGGATATCCTGTTTTATCAGTATCGCAACCCCCCCTTTTTTTTACTAGTAAAAGACGAGTAAAATGTTATAGGGTATGTCCCGCTGTATTTGGAGGCTCCTGAGTGTCAACGTGTGTCTCCTTCAAAAAAACAATATCTTCTTTCAGATTCCTAAATTCTTTTAGAGCCAATCTATGCTTGCATTACTACTAAGGCCTTTAACATTCAAGGATACCAACTTCAATGGCGTTTGGCTAGTTATTCCCAATGTTGTGTCTCTCTCTCGCATGTGAAAGTTGTGAACGCAAAACTTTAATGGTTGTTGTGAACAGATGGGGGTAGGGAAAAAAAATGAGTGAACTTTTCCCCCTCCTGAAACTTGGGTAACCAAAAAAATATTAAACTGCAAAAAAAGATGAGTGTAACCAGCCACTCATCCCAATTTTGTGACCAGACACTACACGGCCTGTGCAAAAGACAGAAAAACAAGGCGCACAACGCACATAGTGAAGTATAATTAAAAATACAATTTACTCATAAAATAAGATAAGTTCTGCGTACATCAATATGGTTAAAAATGAGCAGTTGGTAATTGGGTATACCACACCAGTAGACAGCTGCAAACAGCACTCCTCACTCGATCGCAGGGTGCAGGGGATTGGTTGTCATCTGATGGCAAGCTGGTGTTTGTAGATGCCGTCTCCCTCTCACTCAAGACAGGGCAGGTCTCCGTCTTTACTCCCAGATGATCCTGGAGCACCGATCCGCATCGGCGTGTAGCAGCCTCCACTGTTATCCGCATGTAAGCACGTTGGTCACGTGCCGTTTCTCCTCTACGGAGCGCCCGTAGTCTACTGGTGTGGTATACCCAATTACCAACTGCTCATTTTTAACCATATTGATGTACGCAGAACTTATCTTATTTTATGAGTAAATTGTATTTTTAATTATACTTCACTATGTGCGTTGTGCGCCTTGTTTTTCTGTCTTTTGCATAGTTTCAGGGGTGTTGGGACACCCCCAAGAAGGGCTGCAGACGCAATATATGTGACCTTCCCACAATTAAGGTTGAATTTTTTTGATTATACTATCGCTGTGCACTGCACATTGCTTACTGTGTTTCACTAATTATTAGCTGCGCACTGAATCACCTATTCTTTTATCACTACACGGCCTGGCCTGGCGGGCATATGGCCCTACTGGGGATGATCTGACGTCGGGCATACAGGGCTTCCACCCACCCCACGCAATCCGCCTTCTATTCTCACTCCTCTGATCGCACCCTCACCGGAGCTTGCTTAGAATATGTATATAAGAGCAAAGGGGAAAGGGGAAAGGAAAATACCCCTTAATAAACACATCAATTCCTAACAGGCATGGCATCAGTAGATAAATCAAACTTTACATATTAGCATACACTTTTAGGGGTAGGCTTCCCGGACAAAGATATAAAAAAAAGATTTAATATATTATCATTAAATCTTCAGTATCTATAATTGTTAGATTTCGAGGAAAAATTGCTCTTGACCTTCAGTGAGGCTTAATATCCTTTGTGTCCATAAACATGAACAAAACCTTTCTAGTCTTTGGGCCATGGCCCCTTCGCCCATCGCCAGGACCCTCAATCCGCTCGTACACCGGTTTCATCCACCAGTCAGGGGACTGGCATCCAGAAAGTGGGCGGAAGGCTCCAAATCGCTGATGAAACAGTTCCTAGAGAAGATTATAAGGACTAAATGGGGAAACAGGGGGAAAAAACAGGGGAAACAAACATCGCTATAGGTCTGGTGTAGACTTCTCAGGGTCGCTGTGGTTAGCCGGATCGCCGGTTAGGGGAACAGGCGTGGACTCTTGTTGAATCTTCCAAGGTTCTGGTAAACAGCAGGGGGACTCAGCGGGACTCCCGCAAAAACATGGCCGTTCTTAGCTCTTTCCTTTCTGGGCTATCGCCCCCTCAGCCAATCGATCATCCTCTGTGTTCTCGTCCTGAGATCTTCGCTGCTGACCTGGTCCCTCCCTGGGGGATAGGGTGGATGCTGATTCCTCGGGGTAACAGCGAGATCTGCCTGCCTTTGTGATTGACTATAAGACAAAACGGGAAGGCCCAACGGTAGCGAATCCCCTTTTCCTGGAGTACAGCCATCACCGGTAGTAGCGCTCTTCGCCTATCTATTGCCAACCTGGAGAGGTTTTGGAAGATCTGGATAGTCATTTTCTAAATCAATTGAGCCTCTGTTTCTGCAGCCTTTTATAATCCTTTCCTTGTTTGCGTATTGATGAAGCTTCATTTGGGGTCATCAAATCTCGGACCCAAGGCTCTGTGAGCTCTGTCCATCAAATGATCGCCATCTTGTAGCTGTAAGTCAATTGACGAAAACAGTCTCTTAAGATATGGCTGGCAGCTTCCGCGGACACCATATCTGGGATAGGCGGATTCGTAGGTTCAATGGTAGAAAAAAATAGAGAAAAAAGCACACTGTCAGGGAGTCAGGTGGTATGAAAATAAAGTTCTATTTATTCAGCACAAATACAAAAACATCACATAATACATAAACGCGTAGGAGTTGGAAAAAATCCTCCTACGCGTTTACATGAATGTCCTTTATCAAGGAGTTACTTACTTCTGGGGTGATGTTTTTGTATGTGTGCTGAATAAATAGAACTTTATTTTCATACCAGCTGACTCCCTGGCAGTGCGCTGTTTTCTCTCTTTTTTTCTACCATTGGATTGCTGCATCTACAGCTTGGCACGCCATCTTGGACTCTGCAAGACTCAAGGAGTGGGTAAGATCTTTCCAAGTTATTTCTCATGAGATTATTGTTTATGGATGAGTACCAGTACTTATTATTTTTCCTCCAATGAGGTTACATCAAGCTGATATCTAGCATTTTTGATTGTTCCCTTCAGGAGAAGTGATTCTGCATTTGGGCTGGTCACTCACCGATCACATATCAGTTTATACCCACTCCGTATTATAGAAAAAGTGGAGAGTGATCTCCAGTGTTCCAATGCTACAAATCATATATTAAACAAATGTAATCACTGTCCAGGAATAACTAGGAAAAGTCTCAATGCAGGTATAAGATAATAAATGTTAAAGAAATGATGACATCCGAAGTGGCTGTAGAGGTATAAGCACACCAGTCGGGGGTTAAAAAAGCAAATGTGGACCAGAGGTACAGAGTAATGAGACCGCAGCCCCACAAACTGTAACTCTATAATAGTCCCGATAATGCTAACCTGACCCGACTGGTAACCCTGCCACCTTGTCAGCCGTGATATGCAGTGAAGCAAAATCCCATCCAACCTGTATATGGCACGGGGATTCACAGCTGTTTGAAGACCGGAGAAACGGGGCGCTCCTGCTGAGACTGCAGACGGAAAACCACGACTGCTCCGCTGCCTGGCGTGTATGCCAATCCCTCAGCTCACCGATGCAGATGACGTGGGAGCTGCGTCACAGGAATCACCGGCTGCACTGAACTGGGGTCCCGAAGGTAGTGCGCTCAAGCCCATCGATCATCCTGGGGCTAACAACCAGAAGGCAACCAGCCGTGCTGTGACCAATGCGGATGACGTAGAAGCTGTGTCACAGGGCTCACCGGCTGTGCTGTACTGGGGTCCCAAGGCGGAGCGCTCTAGCCCACGGATCGATAGAATATACCATGTAATAAACTTATTCTGTAAACACATCATAAGAATACAGAGTGCGAGATATGTGTTTACAGAATAAGTTTATTACATGGTATATTCTAATGATTTCAAGAACAATTATTTATCTTTATTTACAATCCATTATTGATTGCTCTCTTGCATGATTGTTTTCTTCCATGATTTTCTTTTCTTATATACCATTTTTATCATTGTGCTTGACATCATGTTCTTTGTTTTTAATATATTTTTTTCTTTTGTTTGTCTATTATATGGTTAATTATAATATATGTGTTGTTTGTTTTATTCCAGACATGTTGGAGTTAATATGTTTCAATCCATGTGTTCATTGTTGTCTGCTGTGTCTGATTTGGAGTTGTCCAATCAGATTTGGTTTACATCTATATTAGACATGTCTGCTATCTGAACCATGTACTCTTTGATAAAGTCCCATGTAGGGATGAAACGCGTCAGAGTGCTTTTACCATGATGTCCAGCCTTTTTTTGCAATAAAGAATATTTTTATTGTACAAGCTTGTAGTGGTACTAGGAGTAGTGACCATTCGTTCCTCTTTTATTTCCACTCCGTATTATAGTCTGCTATAGGAGTCCTACATTTGAATTTATGGATGTTATTGCGTGAAAGTTTCACCATTTTGGAGCACCTACTGTCTACATACTTGGATTCGTAGGTTGTGTCTTCGCTCCCTGTTCTCTAGGTTGTCCATACCGTCCCTCATGGCTCTTATTTCTTCGTTGAGGCAGAGGACCTCATCGTCAGTAATCACCTTGTTCTTTTGGCCAGTAAAGAGACTTCTGCTTTAAATTTCTTTACATCTCTATCCAAGGCTGACGGAAAGCCTGCTTGCATTTCTTTGAGCATGTTCTGGAGGTCGTACTTTGTGATCACTGTGTCTCCCTCAACCATATTATTTTTGCTTTCAGTGGCAGCTCTCACCTCTATCTCTTTTCCTGCTGTGCTTTTCTCTGTAGAGTTCCTTAGGGTTGCCCTTCTCTCAGAAATTACCCCCTCTGGTCCCACAGCCTATCTCTTATCTTCCATGCCTGTGTTTGCGCTCTCGTGCACTCAGCTCGGCGCAATCTTTATTTTTCATCCTTTCAGCCGCCGCTGACTGCCCGCGGCTGAAGCGGGAGAGATTCGGGGTGCACGACTTCAAATCCTTCCTCGCGGACATCCCCGTTGGTTCCCCCGGCCGCCGGTATGTCCCGCGGGAGAGTTTGTACGCCGATCAGGGGGTTATAGTGTAATATGGCAGCGGAGTGCACAGAGCTTAGCTTGCCTGCGTGTATCCGCACTGATGTCGCGCTCGCCCCCCCTGATATATTTAAAAGTTTAAATCATATCCCCCCTCTCCATTTTTTCCTCCAAGTTGTACCTGTTGAAGTCCTCTAGTCTTTCCTTGCTTTAAGAAAGACTGTACATATTTACCAGCGCTCCTCCCTTTTGAGGTATGCTGCTGATGAAAGGATTGGCCTTACATATATGAAAAACAAAAGGACAGTTCCTGTGCTCCCACCAATTGGGCTAAAATATACTAGTGACATGTTTACATTTAGAACCTAAGTCTGTTTAACAAAGGAGTCACTTGGTTGCATCTTTTGATCAAAACAGATTCAAGCCTGTCAACCTCGTCAAGTTAACTCCATTTAGCAGGTACCTACACTGAATATATGTAATTTCTTATTGTCCTATGGACTCAACTTTGTGAAATATGTGAAGTGCCCCGAAGGTGTGTGACGGTAGGGGTAAACTATTAAACATGTCTCTGTTGTATAATTCTGGGGAGAATACAGTCTCAGTTTTGACCAAACCTTGGTTTATTGAGCTCTCTGTTGCCCATTTATTGCAGTACCACTGATTTGAGGTTTGTTTATTACAAGTGACAGAAATACCAGTATAAACACTGTACATATTATATATTAGGTTAGTTCTGTTAGTTAATGTAAACCATTGGTATTCTGTATTGATTATGTATATTCCTGGCTATATGGACGATATCAGGGCTTTTATTTACCAGGAGGGGGCAAAAACAAAACCATCATTTAGCCGAGAGGGACTCAAAGTGTGTATCCATTTTGCCTCTTTCTTTAGTATTTCCTTATCCCAATTACCTTTTCTCACATGGAGAGGGGGATATGTTCAATCCCGGTAAATTTTGAGAACATTGGCATTGCCTTGATGTGTGTTGATGACATGATATGTGTTGATGTACTAAGCACTAACCGCTAAGGTAATGAAGGGGTTACCCCCTTCCGCTACCCTCCCAGGGGCAACTACCCCCCTCACCCACCCCCCCTCTAGATTAATGCCAAGATTCCTAATAGCTAATGTGACTAATAGTGGATTTGTGCATTAAACAAAACAAAACAAAAAAAAAAGAACATTCAAAATACATTTTAAACATTAAACCATTGATTGTCACTGTGGATAACTATTAACTTTCAATAGGGATCCTAGATTGCAAATGTTGCTATCAATTGTAACCTGTAATACAATTTTTTAAAACACTATTAAGAGATGAATTACCCCACTCATTTCCTTAGTAGCCCCTCTCACCACCCCCATGGGAGGCCTAAACACCCTCCCTGAGATAGCTACACCCGTGCCCCCAAAAAGAGTACCATTCTCCCCCGCCCCCACAGTAATGGGCAATTGTCCTATTAGCCAAATGTGGATAATAGGACCTTTGCCCATTGAAAAGCATAAATATATACATACTAAAACAAAATCCATTGATTGGCTCTATGGCTACCTAAGCCCTCAACGGGATCTATTGCCAATCAATGAACATCAAAAATAAACGTGTCACAGCTGCCGGGCTCATGCCTAGGGGCAGCTGCTGCAGAATCAAATAAAAGGCAGATGCCCAACCATTAAAATAGAACAATCCCTGCCCAATGGCCAAGAGCAATAATAAGAAAAAAAAAATCTAAATAATCCTTGCCCGATGGCACAAATATATAAACAAAAAATATAAATCTGTTACAATAGATCCAGGCCTTATGGCTTCTTCCAATGTGATGGCATCCTGGCTGAAGGTTGATGGATCCTCAATTTGACCCGAAATCCTCTGATTTGAAATACTATCTCCGTTGAGTAGTTTCATCTTTCTTCTTTTCTTTGTTTTTTCAGATGTTGCTTCATCTTCATCCTGTCAAATGAGATGTGCCTGGCCTTATAGAAGGCCTGTGACATCACTTGGTACATCCACCAATCCTATTGGTGGATGTACCATGAGATCAGCCATCAAATTTGGTTGAGCATGACCTCTGAACCAGGATTGATGTAATCACATGGTACATCAAGCAACCTGATTGGTTGATGTACTGTACCATGTGATTCCTTCCCTTTTTTTGTCACTGTTATGTCACCTTAAATTGAAGGTATCACATGGTACACACCAAACATTCATGTACCATTTGATTCCTTCCCTTTTATGGTGATGTCACAGGACTCAAAAAGGGAAGAAATCACATGGTACATCCACCAATAGAATTGGTGGATGTACCATGGGACTGTCAAATGTGAAGACACGTGCCTTATGTAAGGCCTGGAACATCTCATTTGAGAGGAAGATGATAACGAAGCAACATCTGGAAGAATAAAGAAGAAAATAAGAAGAGAACTACTAAGAAAGAGCACTACTAAGAAAGAGCACTGGAGACTGCTCTTCAATCAATGGAGAATCCATTGGTTCAAGTAAAGTTGAGGATCCTTCAACCTTCAGTCAGGATGCCATCACATTGGAAAAACGCCATCGGCCCTGGATTTATTTGAATCGATTTTAATTTTTTGTTTCTTTTGCGCCATTGGGCAAGGATTATTTTGATTTTTGTGTGTGTTTTTATTGTTCTTGGCCATCAGGAAGGGATTGTTTTTATGGTTGGGCATTGACCCTTTATTGCATTTTGAAGCGGCGGCCCCTAACGATGAGCGAGACTGTCTTCAGCCCGGCATGGGTAAGTAACACATTTATTTATTTTAGGTGTTCATTGACTGTCAACGTGCCCATTTAGGTCACATTCGGGGCTTAGGTAGCCATAGTGCCAATCAACCGATTTAATGGCTTAGTATTTATGATAAATGTCTATTTTTTTTTCTTTTGTGTATATTTTTATGCTTTTCAATGGGCAAAGGTTCTATTATCCATATTTGGCTAATAGGACTATTGCCCTATACTGGGGGAACGACAACAACGACTCGTGTTTGTGTAGTTCCCACGCGGAGAGTAGTTATGCCTTCGGAGGGTGAGGGAAGGTGTTAACCTCTTCATTACCTTAGAAGTTAGTTAAGCATTACATTACGTATTGCAATGCTTTACTAGGCACTAAGTTGGGCAAGGGGGGTAGGTAGTGTAGTTGCATTTATATATTTACCCCTTTGTAGCCAGCTAGTCATGGAAAACCGTGCCTATTTATATAATGGCCTTTTAAAAACAAGAATGTAATAAATTGCGAAACAGATTCAATTTTGTTTTTTAATCTTTTACAATGTCCATGTGGTTACCAGTATATTGGTAAAACGAACATGGTTTTAAAAAATATGAATATTAGAATATCAGAACACCTCAGAAACATTAGAATAGGGCTAATCACACACTGAGCAGTGCGTCTGTACACGCTTTGCTCTACGTTGTTACATAGACAACATAATACTTAATCTGTACATGTAATGTTCAGTTGTGCCAAAAATTGTGTTTTCATTTAAATGTGATTTCTTACAGATATAGTAAAACTCACTATCTCTGGAGCCACTCCTGAAAAGGCAAAAAGCTGTGGCTCCGCAGACTGTGCCTTCTGCGACATTGCTTTGGGGGATCTATGCTGCCTGATCGCAGCTTGCCTTGGATCTGGACACAGTAACCCTTGTACATCTATTGAACTGCACATGACCTTATGTTGACCCTTTCCTTAGAACTGCAAGATGCAAAAAAGCAGGTGACATCCAATTAAACTGAAACGAACAAGCATGCAAGAATTCCACAAGGCATCTTTTTTTTTTTTTTTTGTAACAATTTCTTTTATTGGTCATTTCTTCAAACAAAATTTTACATACATTTCTGTCTTGATCCCAAGATAGTTGTACATCGTAACCAATGTCTTTTTCTCATTTTCCGCAGAAGGAGAAAGGGGTGAAAAAGAAAGAGGGGGAGGGGGGGGGGGGGAAGAGGGGAGAAGGGAGCACTCACAGGGGAGGGGGGGGGGTGGAGGGACTGGTAGGGAGGGGGGGGGGGACGGGGGGGGAGGGGTTGAGGCCATGTCTATTTCCCTGGCTCAAGAGTGCGGCGTATTTTCCCGCTTTGGGTCAGCCTCAGTCTATTCTTCTCTAGTTTTATCTCCCTAGCCAGGGCTCCCAGGTATTCTGGAATTGGGGTATCTTTTTCTGGAGCATGGCCGTGAGCTTCTCCATTAACATTACCTCGTTGATTCTTCTGATCACGATAGTCCTTGAGGGGGGTTTGATATGCTTCCAGGCAGCTGCAATTGAGCACCTGGCTGCTGTTAATATGGCCGTGATGAGTCTCGACATCGGGGGGGGGGTATCTTCTATAGGTTTGCCCAGCACCAGGGTCAGCGGGTCGGTCGGGAGAATAAGTCCCGTTGTGTCCTCCACCAGTGTCTGGATCATACTCCAGTACTTCTGGATCTCTGGACATGACCACCAAATATGGGCCATGTCCCCCTTTTGACCACATCCCCGCCAGCAGAGGTCTAATGTGCCGGGGTAGATTTGGCTCAGTCTGACTGGAGTCAGGTACCACTGATACATAATTTTATAGATATTCTCTTTTGTTATCGTGCATATTGATGTTTTTTTGGCTTGTTCCCAGATCTCCGCCCAGTCTTCCTGATCTATATCTATCTGTAGGTCTTCTGACCATTTTTGCATATATCGGTGCATAGGATCCTGAGATCCTAGCTCCAGGCACTTGTAGATCTCAGATATCAGGCCTCTCATATATCTGTTTTTGATGCATATAGATTCAAATTTGGTGAGTGGGGGGAATTTTGCTGTTGGTGATAGTGCTTGTAGGAAGTGGCGGACCTGCAGAAACTTGAATAAGTGTAGGTCATGGAATTGATATTTATTTTTAAGCTCTTGATAAGTCAAGATTTCCTCTTTCTTCAGCAGATCAGCAACCAGCTTAATGTTATGACCTTGAAATTGGTCGAATTGTCTTGGGGAGCACCCTGGTGGGAAGTTTGGGTTCCCGAAGAGTGGGATGAGCCGGGAAGGGGATGCTATCAGACCATACTTCCCTTTGCTTTTCAGCCATATACTCCACGTGCATCTCATTGCTCCTAGATCAAATTTTTGGGAGCCTGACCTGTTGCTGCCAGGGGTCCACATTGCTGACTGAAGGGGGCTGCGATGCGCGTAGTGGGCCTCTATTTCCAGCCAGGCGGCTAAGTCCGGATCACAGTTCCACATCACAGCCTGCTTCAGTTGTGCCGCTTGGTAATACTTGACTATATCAGGAACCCCCAATCCTCCTCTCCCCTTTGACGCAAGCAAGACCGATCTTGGGACTCTGGGTTTTTTGTCATTCCATATAAATTGGAGGATTTGGGATTGGAGACTTTTTAATACTGCTTGCGGAATTAAGATTGGGAGGGTTTGGAAGTGGTATAGTAGCCTGGGCAGGATATTCATTTTTATGGACACTATCCTTCCAAACCATGATATTTGGTGCTTTTTCCAGGCTTCTAGATCTTTTCTGATTTTGTCAAATAAAGGGGGATAGTTATTTTGATAAAGCTTGTCGTAGGAGTTGGAGATTTTGACTCCTAAATATTTAATGCAACTAGTACTCCATTTATATTTATAATTGGCTTGGATAAGCTTCCAGGTTTGGTCGGGTAGGGATATATTTAGAGCCTCCGACTTGTCCATGTTAACTTTATAGTCGGAGACTACACCAAATTCAGTTAGGACTCTTTGGAGGTTAGGAAGGGAGTTATGGGGGTCCGTGAGCGTCAGGATCACGTCATCCGCAAATAGAGAGATTTTGTGCTCCCTATCCGCAATTGGTACGCCTCTTATACTTTGTTCGCTCCTGATTGTGGCTGCGAGGGGCTCTATAGTTAGGGCAAATAATAGTGGGGAGAGTGGGCATCCCTGTCTGGTCCCGTTCCTAATTTGAATTGGATTCGAGGGGCCCCCTGGCAATTTTATGTGGGCTGTGGGGTTATGATAGAGGGCTCTCACTCCCTCTAGATATGGACCACTAAAACCGAACCTCCTCATAGTCTGATCTAGGAAAGTCCACTTGATTCTGTCGAATGCCTTTTCGGCATCCAGACTTAGAATCATTGCTTTTGAACCTGTGAGATGCACGTGGTCGATTATATCAATGATTTTGCGGGTATTGTCGGAGGCCTGTCTTCCTGATACAAAACCCACTTGATCTTTATTTATAAGTCTAGGGAGAATAGGGTTTAACCTGTTTGCTAAGATCTTGCTGTAGATTTTGAGGTCTGTGTTTAATAGTGAAATAGGTCTGTAATTTCCACAGAGGAGTGGGTCTCTACCCTCCTTGTGTATTATGGCAAGATTTGCCGCTGTGATGGTGGCTGGGATTGGTTCACCTTGTAGATAGGAGTTAAACATATTAAGGAGGTGAGGTGACAGGGTAGACCTAAACAGTTTGTAATAAGAGTTGGAGAACCCATCTGGTCCTGGGGCCTTGGATGGTTTGAGTGTGCTTATAGCTAGACTAAGCTCCTCTTGCGTTATCTCTTCGTTGAGTGTTTCTAACTCTTCCGGTGTTAGTGTTGGGAGGGAGCACTCCTCTAAGTAGCTAGTAATTGTTTCAAGGCTCACTGGGTCTCGGCCTGGGGGGTGGAGGTTATATAATTCGGAGTAATAATCCGCAAATTCCTGCGCTATTTCTTTTTCAGCGAATGTAACCTGTCCTTTTTTTTTCTTTATACGAGTT
>NC_134486.1:47083840-47156440 GCF_040206685.1 Ascaphus truei | reverse complement strand
AGTTAAGCCCCTTGGCGTTTATTGAGATCAATTTAATGGCCGACATTATTGTTTTTTTGGTTTTCTTCGGGGCCTTGGGCTCCAAAGCTCTTGGGATTCCCATGTCAAGAGGATTTTTTGGATCACTGCACTCTTAGGCCTGGTCTGTCGTGTATAAGACGGTTTGTTAGGCCTCGTGCGGGGGAGGGATTTGTGAGACACATAAGGGGCGCTAGAGGGGGTTGGGGAGGGGGGAGGGGTTGGGGGGAAGACCTGGTGTGACAGAATCACCAGGGAGAGATAGAGTGAAAAGAGGGCCTGGAGTGGTCCTCTTAATTTACTGTTGGTTTTTGTAACCAACATGCGGGCTGAAGGCCCGGTGGGAGAAATCCGCTGACCCCTGTACCGAGGGAGCAGGTAAGTCCGGGGACGCAGACTCTCTGAAACTATAAACATCTTATCCTATCCTATTGGGTTCTCGTCAGGAAGAGTTGGCGGGGGGAGCGGAGTTGGCGGAGCGGGGGGGGGGGAGGGAGGGGGGAGGGAGGGGAGGAGGGGGGTGGCGAAAGGGGAGGGGGGGTGGCGATAGGGGAGGGGGGTGATGATGGGGAGTGGAGGGGGTGGGGGGGATGATAGTGGGGGGGGGGGTGATGGGGGGGGGGGGTGATGGGGGGGAGGTGGGGGGGGGAGGGTGAGGGGGGGGGAGGATGAGGGGGGGGGGTGGGGGTTGGGAGAGGAGAGGGGGGGGGGGGAGGGGGAGTATATTGCTCTACTTTTCCTTTTGAAGCAGATATTATTATCACTTAATGTTTATACATGCTTGAACAGATATATTTTCGTTGCTAACATTCAGGGACCTGTTCCTTTACACTGATCTTTTCAAACAACTATACATAGCATTTAGGACATAGATTCTCGTTTGAGGCTACATTCCCCCAAGCTACATACATTTCAAGCCAAAGATATGAGTGCTGATTCCTGAGTGTATAGTTTGCTTTACATAACCTTGGGGGGGGGGGGGGAGGGGGAGAGGGAGGATTGGGGGAGAGGGAGGGGGAAGGGTTGGGGGGGGGAGGGAGAGGGAAAGAAGGGGGGGGGGAACGGGAAGGGGGGGGGGGGAGGGAGGGGGGGGGAGTGGTGGGGGAGGGGAGAGAGGGGAAGGGGGTATGTTCCCCAACATTTTTCATTTGAGTCATATATTTGTATCCAACAATGCTGGTGTATGCATAGGGAACCATATTTAGGTTGCTGACATTCGAGAAGCTGAAGGGAGAGGGGGTAGGGAGGGAGGGGGGGGGGGGAGGGGGAGGGGGGAGGGAGGGGGAGTGGGGAGGGTGGGGGGGGAAAGGGAACATTTCGCTCTACTTTTTCCATTTGTAGTGGACATATTTATCATACAGTAAAAAGTATATGCATGGAGTGGTACATTTCCATAGTTAACATTCACTGATATATGTTTTTGCACCGTCTGTATCCATCGTACATACTTGGTAAGTATTATATGTATATCCCCGCCTGAGAATATATTATACCAGATGACATTCCTTTCCATCCAGGGATATTTCTAACAACTCCAAAGTACATAGTTTGCCTTAAGTACCCTTGGTGGTAGAGGGGGGGGGGGGGTTAGGCTGGGGGGGGGGGAGATGAGGGGGGGGGGGTTAGGCTGGGGGGGGGGGGAGATGAGGGGGGGGGGCGAGGGAGTGAAGAGGAGAGGAGGGGGGGGGGGGGGAGAGGGGAGGGCAGTGGGAGGGGGGGGATGGGTAAGGGGGGGGGGGCATGTTGCTCTACCTTTTCCCAATTAAAGCAGACATATTTATATTACAATACTTATCTATACCTAAGGAAATATATTTATATTATCAACATTCAGGGACCTGGTCCTTTGTATGATCTGTTTCACACAGTCATACTTGACAAATAGTATGTGTACGCACGCTTGAAGATTTATACACAAAGTCAACCTTTAATTCAAGCCAGAAATATTACTGCTGACTCCAGTTTGTATGTTTTGCCTTGTATAGCCTTGGGGAGGGGGGGGGGAGAGGGGGGGGGGGGGTTAGGAGGGGAGAGGGAGGGGGGGGGGTTAGGAGGGGAGAGGGAGGGGGGGGTTAGGAGGGGAGAGGGAGGGGGGGGGTAGGAGGGGAGGGGAGAGGTAGGGGGGGGAGGGGTTAGGAGGGGAGGGGAGAGGGCTAGGTGGGGAGGGGAGAGGGGGGGGAGGGAGAGGGGGGGGGAGGGGGGGGAGGGAGAGGGGGGGAGGGGAGGGGGGGGGGGAAGGGGAGGGGAGGGAGGGGAGAGGGGAGAGGGGGGGGAGGGAGGGAGGTGGGAGGGGGGGGCGAGGGAGGTGGGAGGGGGGGGGGCGAGGGGGGGGAGGGGGGGAGGGGGGCGAGGAGGGGGCGAGGTGAGGGAGGGGGGGCGAGGAGAGGGAGAGGGGGGGGCGAGGGAGAGGGGGGAGGAGGGAAGGAGGGGGGGGAGGGGAAGGGAGGGGGGATAGGGGAAGGGGAGGGAGGGGAGAGGGGGAGGGGACGAGGAGGGGGAGGGAAAGGGAAGGGGGGGAGAGGGGAAAGGGAGGGGGGGGAGGGGAAGGGGGGGGAAGGAGGAGGGGGGAGAGGGAGTAGGTGGGAGGGAGGGGGGGGAGGGGATAGGGAGGGGGGGGGAGAGGGAGGGGGGGGAGGGGAGGGAGGGGGGGTGAGGGAGAGGGAGGGGGGGGTGGGGAGAGGGAGGGGGGGGGAGGGGGAGGGGGGGGAGGGGAGAGGGAGGGGGGGGGGGGGGGAGGGGAGAGTTCTGTGCATTTCTTTCTAAGTAGACCTGAGTTTCCAGCAGAGCATTTGTTTGCCTGCAGACTGGATTTTACGCTGTGTGGCGTTTAAACTCTATTAGGGCCTCTTGGCCTGTTGGTATGTGTGCCCCTTGTCCGAATGTTCTGGAGGCCAAGTTCCGGTTTTACTCTGGTAAGTCAGCTCAACCCTGAGACCAGGGTTACAGGGTTATTTCAGGAGTTCTTTTGTGTAGGCCCTTAGAGCATGGCTAGGTGATGTGGTTAGTGAAGTAGATATATGGGGCGCAGGGACCCTTTGTGTGGTAGTCCAAGGGAGAAGGGGGGGGGACGACGACGCGTGGGCCTGTTTGCCTCATTGAGTTCGGTTACCTGCCGAGGGGGTATTGGCTCGGCCTTGGGAGGGAGGTGGGGGGGGGGGGGGAAGAAGGTGGGGGGGGAAGTGGGACAGGGGCGCACTCTCTCGGTGTCTGGAGCTGTGCCGTTTTCCCCTTGTCACTCGGCAGTGACAAATTGGACCTTTCACATGGGGGGGGGGGGGGGGGAAGCTTCAGCAAACTTAGAGGGGGCAGTACTTACTGTTCGAAGTCTTCTGCCAAGATATAGTGGATCTCACCACCTCCCTCCCCCCACCCCCCGGGCGCAGGTCTCTGGAACCATGCTTTGTAAACCTGAGCCGGACGGGTCGGCTCTCCAGGGGGAAAAAACTTTTCCAACGATTTAACTTAACACTGATTTAAAACTTTGTGGCAGAAAGACCACGGACTTTTGTGGATGCCCTCTCCGTCCTGGGGCGCCTGATCTCTAACTTCTGGATATCGTCATTTTTTTTTTTTTTTTTTTGACTTTGCCCTCGTGTTGGGGGGGGGTTAGTCCCGCGTTGTTTGCGCTGGGAAACATCGCGGTAGTGTAGGCAGCGCTGGATCGGGATCGTCTTCTCCGTCGGTCCCCTCAGCGTTTGGGCGTCTTGTTACTTGCTGGGGCCTCCATTCTTCTCGGCTCGATGTTGTTTTCCTCTTCTTCGCTCTGGTCTGGGGCTTGGTGGTGATCCTGTGTCCACGCCGCTGGCGGGGTCAGCCCCAGAGCCCGCGCAAACGGGCCCATATCCTCAGGATACCTGATCGTGAGGTACTTGCCCTTGTTATTAGCTGTAAGCTTAAAGGGGAACCCCCAACGATACCTGATCTCGTGGTCCCGCAGTAGGGTCGTTAGGGGTTTCATCTCCTTTCTCCGCAGCACTGTTTTACTGGAGATGTCGCTGAAAACTTGAAGCCGTTCGTTTAGAAAGGTGAGTGATTCTTTTTCTCTGCATGCTTGAAGAATGCTTTCTTTTGTAGAATAGCTATGCAGCCTCACTATTACGTCTCGCCTTCTTCCAGGGTCCTCAGATCTGGGCCCTAGGGCCCTATGGGCCCGGTCTATTTCTAAGTCCCTGTCTTGTAGTGTAGCGCAGACAGACTTAAACAGGTCCAGGAGGTATGGGCGGAGGAGGCCAGGAAGAACTGTCTCTGGGATGTTGCGAATACGAAGATTTTGTCTTCTATCCCTGTTCTCCTGGTCCTCCAACCCGTCCTTGAGCAGGGCGATTTCCTCTCGGAGCCTGAAGATCTCATTCTCCGTTGCTGTTTGTCGCGTGTGGGTCTCCTCCATTTCACCTTCCAGCGTGGCGGTTTTGTCCGTTAGGCCGCTAATCTGTTGTTTGAGATCGTTGACCGCGGCTTTTATCTCCATTTGGAGGGATGTATGCATTTTAATGTGTTGGGCTGCCATCAGCTCCTCCATGAAGGCCCTGGTTAAAGGCTGCTCCTGTGTGGAGGTCTCTTTGGCCCTGGCAGGTTTGCCTTGTGCTGCTTGTTCGCCACGTGCGCCTCCGCCATCTTGTGCAGCAGATTGCTGATCGGGGCTTTTCTGCTGCGGGGAGAAGTACTTCGTGACTGCTTGTGATGTCGGCTTCCTTTGTTGCCTGGACATCGTATCGTTGTTTCCCCCACTTGAGGGTGATGAATTTGGATGGGAATTTTAAGTGGAAGGGTGCTTATTCTCGAGTTTATGCGAGAGAGTCTGTGGAGCTCCCAGGCTGCTACTCCATACCGGCTGACGTCACCGGAAGTCTCCCACAAGGCATCTTTTAATTGCTTTTATTGACTGCTCTGTTTCATAAATCATCTTGTTTAAAACTTGAAATCTAATGGTCAATTGATTTACAGTAGTTTACCAATTCCAGCAAAAGTGCATGGTTTACAGTTCTTTAATTGAATAGTTCTTTTAGTGGTGCCGTAAATATTTGTTTTGGCCAGTGATCTCTGTTTAGGGGTTACATTTGCCTTTGTCGTGTACTTAATAATCTTCATCAGATTTAGGGGTTTATTCAATATCAGCCAATCTGGCTACTTCCAAACGAAATTCCCCATTTAAATCAGTGGGGAATTTCGTACAAAAACTGCCGATCAGCCACTTTGACTTACATGGAATAAGCCCCTTAAAGTTATTGCTATACAATTAAAATGAGATGTATCAGATTCTGTCTCTGTGTGCCATTTTCCCCCTATTATTTGCCCGCAAAATCTGCCATATCTGAAGATATGTAGAAGAGGAAGAATCCAATGCGCACAGTCTCATCCAGATTGGAAATATATAAAGAGAAGAAGAGAGCACAATAGTGTAATACTGTATAGGTTGATACACTACCGACCAACTTTATTCTTACTTGGCTAGCTCCGCGAATTTCGGAGTATCCCGGTTATCTGCGGTTTTGTGTCGTTTTCTCCCGGGGTATATAGCGTTATATCGCGGCTGTGATTTAAGCATTTTATCCCCGCTGGCTGCAATACTGCAATGCCGTGTAAAAACGCATGGGGGCATTTGCAAGCTGTTGTCTTTGAAGCCGAGAAATTCATGAATTGTAATGCAGTATATACTGTATATATACAGTATATACTGTATAACAACAACCCCTATAACCCCTAACATACACATACAGTACTGTATGTGTATACAGTACTGTATATGCACATCAATGATACTATAGGCCATCCCCTGGCGAGATGTGTTTGCAGCAGAGAGAGAACCGCTGCTCTCTGCGCAAACATCGGCACATTAAAAATTATTTTAAATACATTTTTATTCATAGTGTACATGTGCAGGGGGTCTCCGGAGCTGAACCGCATTGGTTTCAGGTCCGGGGACCCCCTGCTCCCCGAGATACGGCCCCCTTTATGAGGTGCCGGTATCCCTCTGCATTTAAAGGTCCCGGTCACGTGACCGCGACATGTAAAGAAAGCAGAGGGATACCGGCACCCCCTAAAGGGGCCTGTATCTCGGGAAGCAGGGGGTCCCCAGACCTAAAACCAAAACGTTTCTGCTCCGGAGACCCTCTGCACATGTACAGTATAAATAAAACACATATATAAATAAACACTTGTTCCTTACCTTAGCGGCTATGTGCTATGGTAACGAAGCAGCATTTCTCTATTTTTAATAATATTGTACAGTGAGCAGGGGCTTCCCTGAGCCAGAAATTAATGCTCAGGGGACCCCCTGCTCCTGCACAATATTATTAAAAATACAGAAATGCTGCTTCATTACCATAGCTGATAGCCGCTAAGGCAATGAAGGGGTTAACCCACCGTGCCCGCTTTATTGTGGGTAGCGGGGGTGGGTGAAGGGGGTATTTGGCCCTTGGTGTGAGTTTAGGACTTGCGGGGGGGTTGCGGGTGCACTTAACCCCTTCACGACCGTAGCAGTTAATACTGCTACGGTCATGAAGGGGTTAACCCCTACCGCTACCCCCCCGCAAGCCCTAAACAACCACCGTTGGGGCTAATACCCCCTTCACCCACCCCCGCTACCCACAATAAAAAAAAACTCACACACAGCAGCCGCCCAAAAAATAAATAAATAAATCTAAATAAATAAATGAATATAAATAAATACATTTAAAATACATTTTTATTCATAGTGTACATGTGCAGGGGGTCTCCGGAGCTGAACCGCGTTGGTTTCAGGTCCGGGGAACCCCTGCTCCCCGAGATACAGGCCCCTTTATGAGGTGACCCCCTGCACATCTACACTTATTATTAACCGCTACAGTCATTAAGGGGTTAACCCACCCTCACCAACCACTCGGGATGCCTACATACCCTCCCACACTAACCCCCCCCCCACCCGAGGCCTCACCACCCTCACCCAGTACCCACAAGGGAGGCCTACCCACATACCGTTGGGGAAACCCCCCCCCCCCACCCCCAGTACCCACAATAAAAACAACAGTGACCCACAATAAACATCATTCTATTTATTAAATACATTACCCACCCCCTGTGCCCCCCCATAAATACATGATTTATTATTTTACAAACAGGGTTTGTCTATTGCAATGCTTCAATGTGTGTATAATGTTTTTTACAATTAGATAGATGTAATCCTTGGTATTGTAAGGGTTAGCTTTGGTTTTAAATTGTGTTTTCTGGTTGGTACTTACAGTATATATTGATTTTTGTTTACTTGATTGGTTAAAATAGTTGACTTGTTTGGAGTTATCTGTATTTTGCTTGCAATGATATTGTTCACATTAATTTGCAGAATGTATATGGTGCATAGATTTTATGCATCATAAATACAATGTAAATGCAATGTATGGATTGGAATGTGAGGTTTTTCTTTGTCATTTGATGATTTAGATTGTAAGATCGGTTAGGTTTATTAAAGGAAATTCATTGTAATGTAGTGTGTCTGTATGGAGAAGTGTTATTTGTAGGACAGTATGGTTTTGATAACCCTTCTACATTTATTTGTATATTGGTTCATCATGTGTGTGTATATACTGTGTGTATATATATACAGTATATATATATATATATATATACATATATATATATATATATATATACACTGTATATACTGTATATGTATAGGGATTGTTATTATATATATACTGTATATATACAGTATATATATATATATTTATCTTCATGTATTTATTTATTTATTTAGATTTATTTATTAATTGTGGGGCTGCTGTGCGTGATTTTTTTTTATTGTGGGTGAAGGGGGTGTTTGGCCCTTGGTGTGAGTTTAGGACTTGCGGGGGGGGTTGCGGGTGCACTTAACCCCTTCACGACCGTAGCAGTTAATACCGCTACGGTCGTGAAGGGGTTAAGTGCACCCGCTACCCCCCGCAAGCCCTAAACAACCACCATTGGGGCTAATACCCCCTTCACCCACCCCCACTACCCACAATAAAAAAAATTCACACACAGCAGCAGCACAATTAATAAATAAATCTAAATAAATAAATGAATAGAAATAAATACATTTAAAATACATTTTTATTCATAGTGTAGATGTGCAGAGGGTCTCCGGAGCTGAACCGCTGTGGTTTTAGGTCTGGGGACCCCCTGCTTCCCGAGATACAGGCCCCTTTAGGGGGTGCCGGTATCCCTCTGCTTGGTTTACAGGCCACGGTCACGTGATCGGGACCTTTAAATGCAGAGGGATACCGGCACCTCATAAAGGGGCCTGTATCTCGGGGAGCAGGGGGTCCCCAGACCTGAAACCAACGCGGTTCAGCTCAGGAGACCCCCTGCACATCTACACTATGAATAAAAATGTATTTTAAATGTATTTTAAATGTATTTATTTATATTTATTTATTTATTTAGATTTATTTATTTATTTTTTGGGCGGCTGCTGTGTGTGAGTTTTTTTTATTGTGGGTAGCGGGAGTGGGTGAAGGGGGTATTAGCCCCAACGGTGGTTGTTTAGGGCTTGCGGGGGGGTAGCGGGAGGGGTTAACCCCTTCATGACCGTAGCGGTATTAACTGCTACGGCCGTGAAGGGGTTAAGTGCACCCGCAACCCCCCCGCAAGTCCTAAACTCACACCAAGGGCCAAATACCCCCTTCACCCACCCCCGCTACCCACAATAAAGCGGGCACGGTGGGTTAACCCCTTCATTGCCTTAGCGGCTATCAGCTATGGTAATGAAGCAGCATTTCTGTATTTTTAATAATATTGTGCAGGAGCAGGGGGTCCCCTGAGCATTAATTTCTGGCTCAGGGAACCCCCTGCTCACTGTACAATATTATTAAAATACAGAAATGCTGCTTCGTTACCATAGCACATAGCCGCTAAGGTAAGGAACGAGTGTTTATTTATATATGTGTTTTATTTATACTGTACATGTGCAGAGGGTCTCCGGAGCAGAAACGTTTTTGTTTTAAGTCCGGGGACCCCCTGCTCCCCGAGATACAGGCCCCTTTAGGGGGTGCCGGTATCCCTCTGCTTTGTTTACATGTCGCGGTCACGTGATCGGGACCTTTAAATGCAGAGGGATACCGGCACCTCATAAAGGGGGCTGTATCTCAGGGAGCAGGGGGTCCCCCGACCTGAAACCAACGCGGTTCAGCTCCGGAGACCCCCTGCACATGTACACTATGAATAAAAATGTATTTAAAATAATTTTTAATGTGCCGATGTTTGCGCAGAGAGAGCAGCGGTTCTCTCTCTGCTGCAAACACATCTCGCCCCCGCCGGCCTACAGTATCATTGATGTGCATATACAGTACTGTATGTGTACAGTACTGTATGTTAGTGGTTATAGGGGTTGTTGTTATACAGTATATATATATATATATATATATATATATATATATATATATATATATATATATATATAATCAAAAAAATAAAAAAATAAATAGATGATACCGTTCTGTGGCTAACGAAATGCTTTTATTTGTGCGAGCTTTCGAGATACACTGATCTCTTCTTCCGGCGATGTTACAATGAATGAAGCAAAAGGTAAACTTAAAAACAGTGTCTCTTGGAATGTTATCTGTGCTGTGCCTTCCCCCGGTGTGGATGTGTTTTATGGCTAGAGGTGTTAAATGGTTACTGAAAGCAAGTGAAGAAAGAGTGTGTATGTGTATCAGTGTGAATAAAAATGAATGGAGAGCCCACAGTATATACAGTGCTTTACACAAGGTGTGTGTGGAGTGGGACTGGATATAAATGGTGTGGGTGGGTGTGGTATCAGATATATATATATATATATATATATATATATATATATATATATATATATACTGCATTACAATTCATGAATTTATGCCATCTGGCGGACACGCGAAGCATTGCAGCCTAGTAAATCCTGAACCATTATCAATTAACAGATCAACCGCGCGTCAGCCAGGCATGCGCCTGGCTGGGAAGGCAAAAGGAGCCCGGCATGCTCCGGGTGAACAGTGTGACATTCCAGGAACATGCCAGGTACAAGCCGGTGATTAGTAAGAATAAAGTCTGCCGCAGCAGTACAGAGAAGGATGGAAATACACTCACATTTAATGAGATCAAACGGGCATTTCGGTTAATAAGTTTAACCAAGCTGATGTTGCGGGCTCTCCGTTGTCAGGAAACCTCCGATGATGTATAAACTCTCCGACAGCAGGACACTCCCGATGCCGTACAGGCTCACCGATAGCAGGATATTCTCAATAGAGCAAAGAGAGCACAAATAGTGTGATACTGTATATGTAGATATTAGATATATACTAGGCAATATATACACTCACATTTTGTGTGGTAATCATTCGCTTTTGGTTGTTCAAGTAACCAACTTTAGAGGGTTTTCTGGAGTCACAGGATACTTCCAGCAGAAAAGGAAAAGGACGCAGGAAAAAAGGAAATTAATCTTTATACAATAAAAGCAAATGCAGAGCTGCACACGGACAGCAAAAGATGCATCTTATTAAACTTATTAACCGAAATACCCGTTTGATCTCATTAAATGTGAGTGTTTTACCATCCTTCTCTGTATCAACCTATACAGTATTACACTATTGTGCTCTCTTCTTCTCTTTATATATTTCCAATCTGGATGAGACTGTGCGCATTGGATTCTTCCTCTTCTACTATTCAAGTGGTTTTAGAACGAACCCACCTGCAACCTGGTGCGGCACCCATCGAGGGAAATTATATTTACTATTGGGACTATAAGTATCCTTTTTATTCACAGTATCTTGCGCTCGTTATCCCTCTACCTACTCACATATCTGAAGATATGTAAATCTAAAATTCTGCATCTGTTGTAAGAGACTGTGAAGTTCCTATTTAGAGACTTCCAGTTCTCTGCAGAAACTGCTGATCTCTTGGTATGAGGCATCCAGTGATATGCGGAAAGTATGAACCTCATTCTGAGAGACTTCCAACTCTCTCTGGCAATTGCGAACATCTTTCTGAGAGACTGTAATCTCTTTCAGTGCCTCCTCATACTTCTGCTTCAGATTAGCAATCATTCTATCAGATTTGCTCTATTTTTCCACCATGGTGGCATTAGTAGCGTTCGCAGTATCTAGCGCAGTCTTTAGATCCTCTAATTCAGTCCTGGCCAAAGAGTAAATTGTGAGCACCGTTTTCTGTAGCTCAGCATTATGTTCTCTTTTCAGTATTAATTGTTCACAGTCATGCCTGGCATTTTGCAGGGCATCTTCAGGGCTGGTTAAGGGATCGTCACTCACTGGTTCTGGCTCCACTTCCCTGGTATAGTTTGTAAGTTTCTCACTGTCAGCACCAGACAGACACTTCTTTGGGAGACACAACTTCTGCCTTGGGCCCTCTGTATATTCGGTCATCCACGGGGCGAATTCTCCATTTCCTCTAGGCTGCAGGGCATCTTGGCTCCCCTTTTCCTTCGCGGGATCTCCGGACGTGTCTGATCCTTTCATGGTAATTGGAGAACCTATTTTCTTTTTCTTGTTTTGCCTTTTTGCTTTGGACGACTCTGTTCCATCAGGGGTACCGGGGTCTTCTTCTAGGTTTGAAACTTCAGCAGTTACACAGCATCCACCATGCATTAGCTGGCACCTGTTTGTTCGGTGTGTATTGAGTTTAGGCACCTCCACCATCCTTGGGGTGTTTTGTGGGTGTGACTCAGATGTCTTCCTTCTTATCCTCATAGAACCGGAAGGGCCACTCTTCCGTGGGGTAGGGTTCGTTACAGGAACTCTGCAACTTGTCCTCCATTTTGGCGGTATCAGGTGTATTTTTCTTCCTGACCTCAGGAGGCGCTATTGCAGCTGTTTTCACTGTTTTCGTTCGAACCCGATCTGGTAATCCTACATGTGGGCAGACTTTGTAGAGTTTGTAGCTCTCACAGTGGTCTCTGTAGACTTTTTCTTCTTTTTTACAACATCAGCTGTCCTGTGCACGCATTCTTTCTCATCAGTGATACTAGATGTGCACTTGCTATGTAAAACTTCTGCATCTTCCTTGTGACCACAGTGCATTGCTTGCTGCTGCCGTTCCTTGGCACGTTGAAAAAAATATTCCTCTGGCTGCAGCCCTTTTTCTGGGGCCACATAGGGATCATCCGAATAAGGCCTGAAGGGACACTGCTCCGTGTGGCTGGGCTCTTTACACCAGGAACATATTTTCTTCCCCATTCTTGCAGAGTCTGTATTTGACTTAAGCTGGGTGGCCATTTTTTAAATCCCATGTGGTTTTTTTTTCCCACAAGTGGTGGGGTAGACTCTGGTTACAGCATCAGTCCAACATGTTTTGTTGCTCAGACTGTTGCAGGAACTGTATGCAGACAAAAGCACAAAAAAATTCAGGCAGGCCCTGGGGCCCCTTTGAACTTCAAGGGCCACCTCTCATCCCACTTCTGACACCATATGTAAGAGATGTGTGCAGAGGTATGCAATGGAGACTGTTTTAAGGTGAAATTAAATAAGGCTTTCTGGCGCCTGTTCCTTTTAAACACTACAAACACTAAACATCAAAGAAAAGCCTACTCCGCTTTGGAGAAATCAATACACATTTTACTACAGCCCTATCTTACTGGGTGGGTAGCTAAGATATATATATATATATATATATATATATATATATATATATATATAAGAAAGCGCCCGATCCTAGTGCATTAAGTCTAAAAAATACATTTAATAATTCCAAAGCTTTACAAATTCAAACTCACAAATAACAAAAGTATTAGAGCATTGTATGAGATATATACTCATGCCCCAGCGCTTGAAATCCGCTCCACCGTTTCTCCCCTTTGTTTGTCCGGATTGATCCATCTGAGCCTCGGCGAAGTCCAACAGTCCAAAAAGAAAGTCTTATCTGTATCTGGGGTTTCTGTAGGGGAAGGCCTCTCTGTTCTCCTGGGTCAGCATCTTTGTGTGCTATGGCACTCACTGTGTCCAGGTATACAGGTCTTGTACCCTTGTCTTGCTGGCAGCATACGGTCCTTTTGTGTGCATCAAGAAATCTTCTTTTCCTTAGTTCAGCCCAGGTGTGGGCTAAGGAATCTCTCTCCTGTTAGAAAAAGGAGGCTTTTCTAAGAAACTTAATTGGCCAGGTGGAGTCTGGTTAATTGCCTGCTGCACTTAAGCAGATTCCTGCTGGATTGTAGAGAGAGTTTCTTCAACAGGGATAAGTCCCTGTTACAGTCTGCAAAAACGGTGTCAAATCTCAAACTTAATGAAAGTACAGAAGATGCATCTGGAGATGTTTCATTGGATGAAGATTCATTGTGTGAGACTGCAACATCCCCAGAGCCACAACCCCCAAAAATGAATTCATTTCTCTAGAAGAGAAAAAAAAATTCAAATGATGAGTAATGCATTTAAGGATAATGGAGATGAAGAGTTACATTTCTTTAAAAGCCTAATTCCATATATTAAAAAATTGGACCCTGTCAAAAAATTAATGGTACCTCAAGACATTCAAGCTGTTGTGTTTAAGGTGTTACAAGAAAGCGGGAAAAAAATAGTTAAGAACAACTTGTTATTGTATATTGAGTTTTCCATGTTTTTCCATTCCACTTGTTAATACATTTCTTACTGTTTCACACCATGTGTATGTTTTTACTCTCATTTAAAAAATGTATATAACATTTATTCAATGGAAAATTGCAAATCAGTGGATCAATATAATATCACATACGTAAAATCATTAATAAAATATAGCAGCACAAGTTCAGATTTATTATGTTTATTGGCTATAAACAATTATTAAACACTCTTTTGCCATGGGACAGCTCCTTCAGCATTAAAATAATCTTTGAATGAATCGCCAGGGCATTTTGCCATGTTTGCAGGTGCATTATTTGCCCTAGATCTCTGACGCTGGGTATCATTGAATCTAAAACAGGAGAAAAGGTGAAAGTAATATCAAAGATCTTCAGGATCAATTGGATAAATTCCACACCACACAAGAGTTTGTGACCAATGATAGGAAGTTATCAGAACACATTAACTCAATGGAGAAAGAAATAATGGAGCAGAAACAAAAAAAGTTCTAACGAGATAAGATGGGCTATTTTTGGAACCAAATTTATATTTGTCAGAAGCCTAGTCGTCAAACAAGATCTACGGGAAGATGGCAACAAGGAAGGACAGAAAATCAAACAAATAATTCCAATAACTAGATCCATCTTGAAGTAGAAGAAAAATCAGAGGGAGGTGTTGAGTATCATCTGACACATCCGAGAGTGACAATAGGTCCTTTGCTGTGTCATTTTCTAGCAATGAGCAAACAGAAAAATGTGAAAATTGGAGAGAACGAGATGAGGAGGAACCAACGAAACGTTACTCCTATAAAGAAAGAAAACATTCACCATCTTTGTTTGCCCAACATGGCACAAAAAAAACTACAAAGGACTAGACGGTCAAAGAGAAAATCAAGCCAACAAAAGAAAGAAACATCATCAGAACAACCCATGTTATCAACATATCCGGGACTGATCTAAGTGAGAGTTAAGTAGCACTTTTGAACAAGGGACTAAACTTCGCTGCCTCTGAAAATGTCAAATTATTTAAAACTACTATAGAGTTTCAGAGATTTATCAAAAAGTTGAAAACATTCTTCAGTCTCAATAGAGATATTGAATGGGTGGATGCACCCACTGGGAGATCGTTGGATGCTGAGGTGTCTATTTCCCCTCACAGGGACTTGGCACCCCTGCTTCCATTGGATCCACCCAGTTAGAGCACACTTTCATCTTTTTCTGACTTTTGTGCATTGCAGGATATGAATGACTTATGGGAAGAATTTAATATTGAGACACAAGATAACACTGACATGTCTTCCTTCCTTTTGGGTTCCATTGATTCTGGACTTACTGTAGGAACAAATTCATGTTCTATCCTACAAATCTCAAAGGTCCCCACATCAGAACCTTTGAACAGCTGGTAGAACAGGATTTACATATACTGGCCAAAGGGTTTAGATTTTCAACACATGGTCATACCAACATGACCAGTGACTAAATAACCAGATTGAAGAGCATACAAAGTAATACAAATTTAGTGATAAAGAATGCAGACAAGGGTGGAGCTATAGTTGTCCAGAACATTGATGACTATAGTAAGGAAGCCCTCAGACAATTATCAGACCATGACTCTTACTTAAAATTACAAAGTGACCCAACCAGTATCTTTCTTTCTCATTTGAAATTTTTTCTAGATCTGGGAGTTCTATTACAAGTAATCAATGATAAATAGAAAGCTTTCTTGTTTGTTGCTGATCCAGTGGTCCCTATCTTTCACCATCTCCCAAAGATCCATAAGTCTCTGACCTGCCCTCTTGGCAGGCCTATTATATTGAGCATTGGATCTTTGGGAGATGGTCTATCAAGATGTACCAGAGATTGCAAGAACCGATCAATATATCAATTACCATCATACTCGAGGGACTCCATGGATCTTCTCAATGCACTTGATAAATTCACGTGGTCACACACCTACACTTGGGTAACGCTTGACGTCACATCACTTTGTACCATTATTAATCACCAAGACTGCATTTCAGCCATTCAATATTTTTTAGGCACTTCTTACACTTCACCTTCACAGAACACATTCATTGTTGAATCAATCTTATTTCTATTAACACATAATTACTTTTTATTCAACAAAATAATATTATTTACACTAACGTGGCACTGCTATTGGCACGTCCTTTGCACCTTCTTACGCTAATTTATTTATGGGTTATTAGGAAAAAACACATACAGTATCTATAGTGACACCAACACATATAGCCACAATATTATTTATCGTACATTTATTAATGAGCTTATTTTAATTTGGGATGGTGGCACTAATTTGAGAACATTTGTGGCGACTCTAAATAACAATCAATTCAATTTGCATTTTACATATACCGCTCATATACAATACATCACGTATTTGGATGTGTTGTTGTTTATTGATATGGAAAATTCTATCCAGAGCGATATCTTCCACAAAGAGAATTCAAGAAATGCATTTCTAAAAGCAACCAGCAGCCACCCGAAATCCCTTATCCAAGGGATACCAAAGGCTCAATTTCTAAGACTAAGGAGGATTTGCTCCAATACAGATGTTTATTGAACAGTCTAGAGATTTGGCCTTGAGGTTTAAACAAAGAGGCTACGGATGCAGCAGCATACAGATTGCTTTTGACAATGCCTTCAATGCTTCGAGGATTGATTTATTGAAGAGCAATATAAAGAATATAAATACCAAATCAAAGAAAGAGTCCAGAAAAAGCTTCAGTGATGACAGTCTATTATTTATAACACAGTATAGTCATCATTCCAATGACATTAAGTCTATAATAATGAAACACTGGCATGTTCTGAAATTGGATTAAATTCTCAAACCATTTGTCCAGAATCAACCCAAATTCACATTCAGGAAAGCAAACACACTTTCAACATATTTGTCTCTAAGTCTGTTGAAGCTCCTACAAAACAAACAATGAAGAAGAGGGAAAGGCAAAGCACTATCCAAGATGAAAAAACGGAACAAGAGGGGGCTCACTCATATAAAAATATTCAAGTTTTTATTGGATCATATAAAAATAACCTCTAGAGAGGCAGCATAACACAATGCGTTTCGCGCATAGCGCTTCATCATGGCATGATACCATGATGAAGCGCTATGCGCGAAATGCTTTGTGTGATGCTGCCTCTAGGTAATTTTTGAAAAAAACCTTAAAACAGCGCTCTAACGGAGACTTATAATAATACTATTCAAAAACCAAAGTGAATAGTGACTCAGAATGTGACTGTGTCACGCCTGTATGCCCGCAGACCAAGCTAGACCCCAGTACTGAGGTGGGAACGGTATGATACCACACACCCACAGCAGTGGGAGCAAGCCCGGAGTGTGGTATAGCGTTGCTGGGCCTGTTGGAAGAGTAGTTAGAGTATACTTGCAACGCTCTGGGAGTGTCTGTGAGAATAGTCGTGTCCGTTAGCCAATGTCCAGGGATCCAGAGGGTAGAGTCGTCAGGGGGGCAAGCCAGGTCCGTGGAAGCCAGAGGTCAGCTAAGTCGTACGTGTAGCAAAGTTCAAGGGGTACCAGAGAGCAGAGTTGTCCAGGATCAGCAGGGGTCAAAGCCAGGGGAGTCCAAAGTAACACAGGAGCAGGTAATAGCAGGAGCACAGAGAGAGCACAGCATAGGACAGGTACACACAGGGAAACAGGAACTTTGCAGAGCGAGGAGGAGGTGGACAGATAGGGATTATAAAGGAAGGTGCACCAATGACAGAGAGGGGAGGAGTAGAGAGAGAAGTGGGTCTATTTTGATCTATTTTGAAGCCGGCCAATTCAGTTGAACAGCAATTCTACTTGTTGCCAAGTAGAACAAAGAAAAACCAGCCAAACAAATATTCCAATTAAACCATCAAGTGCACTGTAAATAACATAAAGTGCACTTAAAAAAGAAGGGTCAATTCAAATGAATCCACTTTAGGGGACACCGAGCAGAGCACCCCGCCTGACGCCCACTGGGAGGCAAATTCTGAAACCGTCCCAGTGGACTCGGCGTACGTGTACTCTGCCCGAATACGGGAGTGCACCAGCGCCCGGAACACGGCCACGATGTTCGTTGGGACCCCCCTCCAAACACTGCATCCTGGTTTTGTGAATGGCTATCTTAGCCAATGCCAGGAGCAGGTTGATGAGGAGATCCCTAGGCTTATTGTCCCGGGACACTGGGCACCCAAAAATAAAGAGATGAGGGGAAAAATGCAGCCAGATCCGCAGGAGAAGGCTCCTCAAGATGGATAAGAGGGGCTGCAGTCTGGCGCAACTTAAATAAATGTGATACACGGACTCCCGCTCGCCACAGAAGGGACAGGTGGTGGGGGAGTCCGTGAAGTGTGCCAAGTACTCTCCTGTGCTCAGTGCACCGTGGAGGACCCTCCTATTCAAATCTCCGGCGGGGCGGGGAACCAAACCCGAATAGAGTTCTCTCCACCGGGGCCTCTCGCCCTCGTTCGCAGGAAATACCCGCCTCCAGATGGTATCGGGGTGGGTGACAAGGGCGAGGTAGTGCACTATATGGAGCACGAGAGAGTACAGGCCTTTCCTCGGCATGCCGCGGAAACATGCCGGGGACATGTCCCCCAACCTGCTGAGGTTGGGGGAGAGAGGAGCCCGAGGGGGTTGCCGTGGCTTTGGTTCCACACAATGATCCGGAGAGCTGAAGTTGATAGGTTGACAAGGCTCTCCGGTCTGCAATACCCCCTCAATGAAGGTGCGTGAGTTGGGGTGGATAGCATCTTTAATCTCCTGGATCAAATGACGAGGGACGCGGGCAGTACGCAGACCCATACGGGGCGGTAGCACCTCTGCCCTTACCCAGTCTCACCATTCGTAGTCCAGGAGATCCCCGACTCTGATCACCTGCGCCAGGATTAGCCGGCGGCAAATAGAGGGTGAATCCAACATCCGAGCCCCCACTGCCGGATTATACAGCAGGGGCTCGGCGAGGAAATCAACCCCCACCGCCTGTTCCTTCCTGGTCGCGGAGACCAGTTTCCAGGCCTTAAGTAAGTCCCGGTAGTATGCCGGCAGCTCCGAGAGGTCTCTACCTAACCCCTCGGGCTTGATGATAAACAGTTGCTGGTCATACCTCATATTGCGCAGCTGGCGAAAGAAACTGGTCGCCAGCTGGCACCACTGCGGAGACGGATCTGCGAATAGGTATCTGCAGGTATTGGAGGCGGAAAGTGTGTAACTGGGAGCGGACACACACCACTCCCTGTCCACCCTCCTCCAAAGGGAGGCACGCAACTCCCGCAGAAACCCAATGCTTCCCCATCCAGAGAAAATCCATCAACCTCCTCTGGATCTTGTTGATAAATTCGGGGGTCGAACCCATGGCTATCAGCCGGTACCATAGCTGACTGGCCACCAGCTGGTTGATCACCAGGGTTCTTCCCCTGAGGGAAAGCATTCTCGACGCCTACTCCTACACGAGGAATCTCCAAGCTGTTTCTTCTCCAGACGTGGGCCTGCACGTAGACATTGTGCTGTCCCCAGAAGATGTCACCGTTAAAGGGATTGCTGGAGCGGACAAAGACTGTGCTGAGACCGCTCTGGTAGTTGTGGCCTCTACCATGCGCACGATGGCGCATTTAGTTCGCCATGTGGTGGACCGAGGAAAGAGACTGAACCTCCCTGTCTCCCGCGAGACGGAAGCGGAGGATCCGGCCAGGGTCAATACCCAGGACCCCCTACTATTTCTTCTGCGAGGGGGAGGCGATGGTTTGGCGGTAGAGACTGTAACACCTGACCTTGAGTTCCAAAAGACTCACAGGAGTCAAGGTGGGATACCCTCACCCAATCAGTTAGGGGCACTCAACTATGAGACTCAGCTGGCCTCGGGTATCCACGGGATGATGTTGGGTACCAATGGGAAAATGCAATTTAATATAGAGTGATAAGCAAGATGTACTGTGTTGTGTTATTTTTGGTTAATAGCATTCTGTGTATAGTTATGTAGGTGTAGCCCAAGCGGGGACGTTGGATTCTGCAAGGGGGAGAATGTAAGGATGTGGTAGGAACCTCATATGTGTGTTCAGTTGGTGTTTGATTCTGTTCAGTGAGAGGCATGTGGAGTGTCTGCAACAGTGTTGCAGTATGCCAGAGCAGAGTGAGACAGGCAGTGGCTGATGCAATAGCTGAGCTGTGTGTCTGTGCAGATTAAGTCAGAGAGGCTCCGTGGAGAAACTACAACTCCCATGAGCTCCTGGGCAGTCACCTGATGTGTAGAACCAATGAGAGGCCAGGATTCTCGGGCAGGGAGAAAGAGATACAATTCGCGGGCTTAGGAACGGCAGTTGGAGCTGGGAGCAGGAAGGTCCAGAAAAAGCTTCAGTGATGACAGTCCATTATTTATAACACAGTATAGTCATCATTCCAATGACATTAAGTCTATCATAATGAAACACTGGCATGTTCTGAAATTGGATTAAATTCTCAAACCATTTGTCCAGAATCAACCCAAATTCACATTCAGGAAAGCAAACACACTTTCAACATATTTGTCTCTAAGTCTGTTGAAGCTCCTACAAAACAAACAATGAAGAAGAGGGAAAGGCAAAGCACTATCCAAGATGAAAAAACGGAACAAGAGGGGGCTCACTCATGTAAAAATATTCAAGTTTTTATTGGATCATATAAAAATAACCTCTAGAGAGGCAGCATAACACAATGCGTTTCGCGCATAGCGCTTCATCATGGCATGATACCATGATGAAGCGCTATGCGCGAAATGCTTTGTGTGATGCTGCCTCTAGGTAATTTTTGAAAAAAACCTTAAAACAGCGCTCTAACGGAGACTTATAATAATACTATTCAAAAACCAAAGTGAATAGTGACTCAGAATGTGACTGTGTCACGCCTGTATGCCCGCAGACCAAGCTAGACCCCAGTACTGAGGTGGGAACGGTATGATACCACACACCCACAGCAGTGGGAGCAAGCCCGGAGTGTGGTATAGCGTTGCTGGGCCTGTTGGAAGAGTAGTTAGAGTATACTTGCAACGCTCTGGGAGTGTCTGTGAGAATAGTCGTGTCCGTTAGCCAATGTCCAGGGATCCAGAGGGTAGAGTCGTCAGGGGGGCAAGCCAGGTCCGTGGAAGCCAGAGGTCAGCTAAGTCGTACGTGTAGCAAAGCTCAAGGGGTACCAGAGAGCAGAGTTGTCCAGGATCAGCAGGGGTCAAAGCCAGGGGAGTCCAAAGTAACACAGGAGCAGGTAATAGCAGGAGCACAGAGAGAGCACAGCATAGGACAGGTACACACAGGGAAACAGGAACTTTGCAGAGCGAGGAGGAGGTGGACAGATAGGGATTATAAAGGAAGGTGCACCAATGACAGAGAGGGGAGGAGTAGAGAGAGAAGTGGGTCTATTTTGATCTATTTTGAAGCCGGCCAATTCAGTTGAACAGCAATTCTACTTGTTGCCAAGTAGAACAAAGAAAAACCAGCCAAACAAATATTCCAATTAAACCATCAAGTGCACTGTAAATAACATAAAGTGCACTTAAAAAAGAAGGGTCAATTCAAATGAATCCACTTTAGGGGACACCGAGCAGAGCACCCCGCCTGACGCCCACTGGGAGGCAAATTCTGAAACCGTCCCAGTGGACTCGGCGTACGTGTACTCTGCCCGAATACGGGAGTGCACCAGCGCCCGGAACACGGCCACGATGTTCGTTGGGACCCCCCTCCAAACACTGCATCCTGGTTTTGTGAATGGCTATCTTAGCCAATGCCAGGAGCAGGTTGATGAGGAGATCCCTAGGCTTATTGTCCCGGGACACTGGGCACCCAAAAATAAAGAGATGAGGGGAAAAATGCAGCCAGATCCGCAGGAGAAGGCTCCTCAAGATGGATAAGAGGGGCTGCAGTCTGGCGCAACTTAAATAAATGTGATACACGGACTCCCGCTCGCCACAGAAGGGACAGGTGGTGGGGGAGTCCGTGAAGTGTGCCAAGTACTCTCCTGTGCTCAGTGCACCGTGGAGGACCCTCCTATTCAAATCTCCGGCGGGGCGGGGAACCAAACCCGAATAGAGTTCTCTCCACCGGGGCCTCTCGCCCTCGTTCGCAGGAAATACCCGCCTCCAGATGGTATCGGGGTGGGTGACAAGGGCGAGGTAGTGCACTATATGGAGCACGAGAGAGTACAGGCCTTTCCTCGGCATGCCGCGGAAACATGCCGGGGACATGTCCCCCAACCTGCTGAGGTTGGGGGAGAGAGGAGCCCGAGGGGGTTGCCGTGGCTTTGGTTCCACACAATGATCCGGAGAGCTGAAGTTGATAGGTTGACAAGGCTCTCCGGTCTGCAATACCCCCTCAATGAAGGTGCGTGAGTTGGGGTGGATAGCATCTTTAATCTCCTGGATCAAATGACGAGGGACGCGGGCAGTACGCAGACCCATACGGGGCGGTAGCACCTCTGCCCTTACCCAGTCTCACCATTCGTAGTCCAGGAGATCCCCGACTCTGATCACCTGCGCCAGGATTAGCCGGCGGCAAATAGAGGGTGAATCCAACATCCGAGCCCCCACTGCCGGATTATACAGCAGGGGCTCGGCGAGGAAATCAACCCCCACCGCCTGTTCCTTCCTGGTCGCGGAGACCAGTTTCCAGGCCTTAAGTAAGTCCCGGTAGTATGCCGGCAGCTCCGAGAGGTCTCTACCTAACCCCTCGGGCTTGATGATAAACAGTTGCTGGTCATACCTCATATTGCGCAGCTGGCGAAAGAAACTGGTCGCCAGCTGGCACCACTGCGGAGACGGATCTGCGAATAGGTATCTGCAGGTATTGGAGGCGGAAAGTGTGTAACTGGGAGCGGACACACACCACTCCCTGTCCACCCTCCTCCAAAGGGAGGCACGCAACTCCCGCAGAAACCCAATGCTTCCCCATCCAGAGAAAATCCATCAACCTCCTCTGGATCTTGTTGATAAATTCGGGGGTCGAACCCATGGCTATCAGCCGGTACCATAGCTGACTGGCCACCAGCTGGTTGATCACCAGGGTTCTTCCCCTGAGGGAAAGCATTCTCGACGCCTACTCCTACACGAGGAATCTCCAAGCTGTTTCTTCTCCAGACGTGGGCCTGCACGTAGACATTGTGCTGTCCCCAGAAGATGTCACCGTTAAAGGGATTGCTGGAGCGGACAAAGACTGTGCTGAGACCGCTCTGGTAGTTGTGGCCTCTACCATGCGCACGATGGCGCATTTAGTTCGCCATGTGGTGGACCGAGGAAAGAGACTGAACCTCCCTGTCTCCCGCGAGACGGAAGCGGAGGATCCGGCCAGGGTCAATACCCAGGACCCCCTACTATTTCTTCTGCGAGGGGGAGGCGATGGTTTGGCGGTAGAGACTGTAACACCTGACCTTGAGTTCCAAAAGACTCACAGGAGTCAAGGTGGGATACCCTCACCCAATCAGTTAGGGGCACTCAACTATGAGACTCAGCTGGCCTCGGGTATCCACGGGATGATGTTGGGTACCAATGGGAAAATGCAATTTAATATAGAGTGATAAGCAAGATGTACTGTGTTGTGTTATTTTTGGTTAATAGCATTCTGTGTATAGTTATGTAGGTGTAGCCCAAGCGGGGACGTTGGATTCTGCAAGGGGGAGAATGTAAGGATGTGGTAGGAACCTCATATGTGTGTTCAGTTGGTGTTTGATTCTGTTCAGTGAGAGGCATGTGGAGTGTCTGCAACAGTGTTGCAGTATGCCAGAGCAGAGTGAGACAGGCAGTGGCTGATGCAATAGCTGAGCTGTGTGTCTGTGCAGATTAAGTCAGAGAGGCTCCGTGGAGAAACTACAACTCCCATGAGCTCCTGGGCAGTCACCTGATGTGTAGAACCAATGAGAGGCCAGGATTCTCGGGCAGGGAGAAAGAGATACAATTCGCGGGCTTAGGAACGGCAGTTGGAGCTGGGAGCAGGAAGGGGGAGGAAGGGTATAGGGAGCAAGTGGCTCCTACACCAGGTAAGGCATCCCCAGATCCCAGGCAGGCCCCAATCCCCACCAGGGTAAGGGGTAAGTACTGAGGGACGGCCCCTAGGTTAGGGACCCTGCCCTTAGGTGTGAGTGTGCAGTCTTGTCAGTGTCACGGCTGGCAGTGCTGTGAGCGCTGATAAGTAGGCACAGTGTGTGTGTGCAGCACGGTTGAGGCAGGTACCCGGTTGAGTGCAGTGGGTTGCTGCAGGTACGGTGTGAGTGCAGTGGGTTACTGCAGGTACGGTGTGAGTGCAGTGGGTTGCTGCAGGTACCGGTTGAGTGCAGTGCGGTTGCTGCAGGTACTGTGTGAGTGCAGTTTGTTTACTGCAGGTGTTAGGCTGAGTTAGTGAGAGGGGATCCGGGAGGTGAAGGGAGAGGTAATGTGGGTGCAGGGGGTCAGTGACCCACCTGCATAGGACAAGCTACCCCGTAGGCCCCTAGGAGTGTTCCCTCAAGTCACCAAAGGTTGCGGTGCTGCAGGGACGGCCATAGTGGTAGCGAGCATCACCCTTACTGTGTAGACAGCTAGGGACAAAGGGACGAGCGTGCGGAGCAGGCTTGCTGGCGAGTCGTGTGGGACCAGACAGCTGGACATTGAGACCCAGGAGGCAGACCGCTAATTCAGCTGACCCTTTGCGAAGAGGTACCGGTCACCACCGTGACCGGAAGGTACTATAACAACAAGTGCACCAACACCGGTCAACAGGCGCTGATCCCACCTTAGGCTAAACTCTTTAGGAACACTGAGCGAGTGGTTAAAGAACTGAGCCTATACAATATACTATACATGGACACGGTGTGTGGGGCACGCGGTGAGGGGACGGAGACGTTGCTCCTGATGAGTGGGCAGCCACTAAGGTTATACCGTTAGAGTATAAGTACATGTTATGTGTTATTTCTACGTTGCATTATTACAGTAAAAAACAGTTACAATCATATGGTGTTGTATGTTTCTTGCCCAGGGGAATGTCACATCACGGGGATCCTGGGTAAGTGGAGGCGCTGCGCTAGTAAGTGTATAAGTGTTACCCCAGGGTCCCAGCTAGCGGAGGCTCAGATCTCCTGGAGCCGCAGGTGTCGTACAGTGACCAGTAGTTCCTTTGGGAGGGTTCAGAAAAAGGGCTACATAAGTATAAACATGTATGTAAAGGTTTCTTTGCTCTGTAATACCCAAACGCATCAGCAAGTATAGGGACAGCATATGCAGGAATCTTAGTGGAATATAATAAGGAAACGGAACATAGTGCAGACTGATAAAAAAAACTTTATCTGGGATGAATAAATGATAAGATACACTCACATGGTGCTAGCTAAAATGATTACTACAGGGAAAATGCTGCACACCACATAAAAATATAAGGATACAACTACTGGTGCTCCTGGTTCAGGATTCTCTGTGATGATCCAGCTTACAATGGAAGGTAAGGAACAGGAACATTTTGTTGGCAATAAATTAGTTTTGAAAATTCCGTGGAGCCCTGTTCCTTATACCTTCCATTGCTAGCTAAAATGAAGCATATTGATCCTAAGATCAACGCTGGCAGCTGCAGCAAACTCTCAGCTTCTACACACTGTAGGGCTAGCGTCATCCATCCTCGCGTCTCTCAATGGAATCCCCGGATGGAGCTGGAGGCTGGTTGGTAAGTAGGCAGGTCGTGCTGTGTCTCACCTCCCACTACCTCTTCACTGGTCACACTCAACGCGTTTCACCTTATCAAAGCTTTCATCAGGAGTCTGCTGAGTGTGATGGTGATGTTTTTAATTAAAAATCAAAACACAATTTCAGTGAAAATACACAAAGAAGTGTGAGTTAGAACGCACGTGCACGGCCCTAATATATTTATACTATCTGTGAATTCCTCGTGTGCATGTGTGACTCTGCGCGTGTATGCATGACTCTACTCGTGTGTGCGTGACTCTGTGTGTGACTGCGTGTGACTCTGCGTGTGTGTGACTCTGTGTGTGTGTGTGACTGTGCGTGTGCGTGTGTTACTTTGTCTGTTTCAGCACCGGGATCATGGAGGACGTGGCGCTCTCACTCTGCCCGGTGTTTCCGACTCCTCTCCTCCCCCACGGTCAGTCTTGTCTTTGGTGGTGTGCCTGAGGCCGTTAGTGCGCATGCGTGCTGTAAGAGGGGAGTGCCAATGTACTTGGAGGTGGGCAAGTGCGGTACTGCGCATGCATGGGGGGGCCTGTGCGCTCCTCTTCTGCGCATGTGTGACGGGCGTGCGTCCATTAGTAGCACAACGTCACATTTGTTACAAGGCAATGCATTTTTTCCCATGAAAACTCTGTAGGCGCCAGCAAAAAAAGTTTCACTTCAAAAAGGTTGGACATCTTTTTAGAAAGGAAAGGTATACAGGGATATTCCAAATAAGTAAACATGGAAAGGATTTTGATCCAGGCAGTAATCTGATTGCCAATATTTGGAGTGGGGGTTTCCCCTTATGATATATAATTATTTGATATTTCACTGGGGTTTTTTGTTTGCCTTCCTCTGGATCAATATACTGCAAGTAAAACTATAGGATAAAGTATCTGTTGTCTACATTCAGCATAGGTTGAACTTGATGGACGTATGTCTGTTTTCGACCTCATCTACAATGTAACATGTAATAAACATGCTATTAAAGAGAGCAAACAGATCTCCATGGCCGATATGTGTCCTAATAATATAGTTGATGAGACAAATAATCTGGGAGCCTGGTTGAAGAAACCATTGTTGTTTTATGAAAACATTCTCTGAACATCGATCTAAATGCTAATGAAATGCAAACAAAGTCATCTACTTGCTGTTTTTCTTTATCCGGCATCATTATGATAAGGGGAGAGTGATAAAAATGTTTGGCATCTGATATTCTTTGAAAACTAGAGTTCTAAACACAAATCAGCAAACCTAATGACATTTTATAGGAAACGTTGTGCAGATCAGTGCTATGGAAGACAAATATTAATGGGGAAGGCTGATGATTATTTTTTAATACTGTGTTGCCAGCCTGCTGAATATTCACATACAGCTGCTGATTGTTATTTCTTTAAGTCAGTGTAGTTTAGCCTCTTTTATTTCTCGAGATGAGCCTCTGCTGATAGTAGGATTCATCATTCAAACATCCAATTTTATGTTTTACAAGCTCAATATATTTCATTGGGGACTTAGTATATTTCCCACCTCCTTCCTTGATTACAATTTTTTGGCATATTTCTAATGCATGAAGTCAAATAAAATATTAACGGAAAAACTGTGACATTGTGTGACGAAATAGGCAGCAAGGCTTCCTAAAAATACTAGGAAGCTCTACCCTGTTGCCTATTTTCAACAGGACAACCACAAGGTACATTTTGGGCACACAGGTTTTGCACTTTTACTCCAATTTAACCAGTATTGTATTGTGCCTCTGTGAAAACAGTGGTACTGCTCCTCGGTTACTCAGGCCGCCACGGGTTAACTCTGGACTTACTTTGCAAGAGAGCGATAAACCTTGACTATCAGGCATTGCAAGCCTGGTGAGGGGGAAGTCCATGTATGGGCATTTCCCTGTACCGGCCTACATCCTGTGGACTATGCTAAGGATAGTGATGACCATATTGTAGTTGGGCATGTTAACTTGGCCTTCCTAACTCATCTTCAACCCAAGTAATCTCATCAACTGGGCTTGGGGCCGTGTGCAGTGACCAGGACTATTTTTCCCTCCGAGATTGCTTGGCAGTTCCCTTATTGGTACAAGGGTATAACTACTGCCTCCTTGCCAGTCTCAGAGTTATTCTGGACCCGATACCCTTTGTAAAAGCTGTGTGTCCTTGTCCCTGCTAGTCATTGTATAGACGGTGTGTTACCGGTGTGGTACCTGGAGTCCTATGCCAGTGTGGCTGTCTTGGCGCAAGCCTGTGTGAGTGTTTTTCAAGACTGTTCCCTCATGTGCAGGAATCACTTTTTGTTCGGGTTCTCCGAAGACCCCAGAAGGCAAGCTAGCTATGGCAGCACCCTCCACTTAGCCAAATTAGGTGTTCCCGCTTAACCCTGTGTGCCAGTAACATATTGTTGTCTTGCTCTGTACTGTGTGATTTTCTGTTAGCTCCAGCAAAATAAACACTGGTGTTCTGTCTGGTGATTCTACGAGCCCTGGTAGTCCGGTCAACCCTAACACAGGGTATATAGTTAACCAAACCGATTGTACCACAGACCATTTTGTAACATATCAGTAGTCAATTTTTGCTAAGATATTAGCTCAGGAGTAAAAGTGTAAAATTTAAACAGCTCTTAAAGCATATTTGTGTATCTCTAGACAGATAAGAATTGAGGAACCTCCTAATTGTAAGATGAATAATTATGGTGGGTTAACACGAACCTTTGTGGGAATACACAATGGATGTAATTAAGGCTATCCACAGCTTAGTTTTCTCCTGCTTCTTTTAGTAGTTCTCGTGCATGTTAAAAAAAATGAAACTGTTTCAGCAGACCATGTATTAAAAAGAATAAAGATTTATCTAAAGAAAATCACGAGTCCACATTCATTAAATGTAAGGGGTGGGCAGCCACTATGTTTGCTGCCCATCTGGCAAATAAACCTTTATGGATAACAGGGTAACACCTATTGATGTCACAGGACTGTCCCCTGTCTTCACAAGAACTCTCCCCGTGCTTCCTCAGATCAGAGAGCATGGGGAACACTAAATATGCTGCTGCCTTCTGATTGTGTTACATTCTTTCTTCGTCTGAGCAATTATTGTTTTATTACAGTTTATGAACATATTGTTTTTTTTTTTAATGTCAGATAGTATGCAGGTATGCAGATGTAGCCAGAGTTACTGTCCCCACTGCCGAGGAAATCTGCTGTAATGCAATTGCAGCATCCCCGGGCAGTAGGGACTAACACAGCGAGAAGTCGGGTTTTTTGCTGCAGCTCCAGTGTAAGTCTGGCTACATCTGTAAGTATTGTGCCTTCAGAGAAGCAGAGGTGCTTAAACTGTTCCAGATTTCATGAAGATCCAAACCATTAAACAGTGAGGAAAATCGCTTCTGGTCTCTTTTTTTAGAATTGTTTTTTTTTTACAACATTAACTCTTTAAAACCGAAAGATCAAATAAAATATAGCGTTTTTCGTATAAATTTACTGTAGTTTATTTATTAATAAAGTATTGAGTGTACAGTACCATCACACTTCAACCAATTGTTATTGTTGTTTTTCTACCTTTTTTTCCTCGTCCCCATTCATATTTTGGGGAGATGAACATTTAGTAGATTCGCATAGATTAGAGCAGCAGGATAGATTGGAAAGCTCTACAAACACTGTTCCATCTTTACAGAACACTCTAGTTGGGCCAGGAATTGTGACTTTAAGCAATACCTTGTGGTATTAGTGATTAACATTAGAATGCATTCCTTCACCTTATACTATGCACCGGTAAGGACTTAAGCTAATTTGATATATCTAAGTATGTTACTCCTTCTTTCAGGTGGCCTAGCTTTGGCTCAGGTATTGTTTTTTTATGTGAAATACTTGGTGCTGTATGGACTCCCAGCACTTATTGTTCGTTTGGATGGTTTGGACCCCCCTGCTTTACCACGCTGTGTTAGCACCATGTACAGCTTCACTGGGATATGGAGGTTAGTTTCACAAGCCATAGATCTTGTTTCCTTAATTTAGTTAAACGACTGGTTAATATATTCTGCAAGAATTGCCATGAAATCCTATGGAAAATATTGTTTATTTTACAGACATTGTTTTCTGCACGTTTGAGATTGAAATATGTGGTCAACGGCACAAGTTTAGTTTAAAAAAAAAAAATATATATATATATACATATATACATATATATATATGCCATGAAATGATAATTTGCTGTCCTTGAATTTGCAGCATATTCTTCCTCTAGCCATAGAAAACATAGGACTAGATTTTCTTAAAGGTCAATAATGCTGCATTAAAATTTGACATTTGTAAAAAATGGGATTGCAGTGATATTTTTCGGAATTACCTCTGTACTCACAAATAATAATTTTTTGATAAATGGGTTGCGATACACAGTTAATTTGCATACATGAAAAATGCACTAACTGCGGTAAATAACGCTACCGATAGAAATAAGTGATAACGTGTTGAAATCGGCGCTAGCGATAGAATTGCAGAAGGCTGGGATATATCACACTTTTCTACCACCGAGTTAAGTAATAGACTTGCTTGCAAAATAAGAAAATGATGTAACCTCAGTGATGCCTCAGGCTACTAATGCACTGCAAAGGAATGCCCTGAGGCACCAAAAGGGGTTAACATTCAACCTAAACACCCTACAAATAAATCACAAACAATCATAACATCCATATGTGAAAACAATGAACCCTTTAGTAGCCAAAGTGGCTAGCTAGTCATGGGTTGAGCATGGCCAGCTGACCATTTGGGCTTTCAATGCTAGGTTGGCTAGTCTTATCTTGCATATGTATATTGTGGACAGGGTGTAGGGTTGCGATAACCCAAAAGAAATCCTATTTGCACTCCCTTCTACTATAAATGGCTAGGAAGAATTCAATCCCTGGGTAAAAAACCCCATACACCATATTGAAGATATATATAAAAACAGTTTATTTAACACATATGCAAAGACAACTATAAATATTAAAAGAAACAGGGAGTGGGTGCAGGGAGTGGGTAGAGTAGTATAGTTATATATAGTACGCTGTGATGAAACACTTCTGCAAAGCCACTCCCACTGGCCGATCTACATAAAACATCAGGGAAGGGGCTGTTCACTTACCTCTATCCACCTTGACAAAGCGTATCTGCGCGAAACGGCCGTCGGTGTGTGATGACGTCACTCTCGCGACGTCAACAGTGAGCGGAGAGCAGGGAGGAGTGTTGGAGCAATAGAGGCCACGATTATCAGGTAGTGTACAGCTGAGCCCTACTTGCAACAGTTGTTGCATGATCACACTGTCAACTGTCCTGGTTATAGGTGCACTTGTGATACACAGTTCCCTTTGCTGGATACATATGCGTCAGGACTTTGTGGCTTTTCTTTGCCGGGGGGGGGAGCTTGTCATCTGATAACACGGTCAGGAGACATAATACATATCCCCTTTGGTGATTAGTAGCTTTGCTGCGCCTCTATTTACCTGTTTAGCCTGTTAGCTTGTACCTAGAGTGCACAGCCGAGTGTGTGATTCAACTGTTAACACAGCGTGCCTGGTTAAGTACAAACTGCCAGAAACTGTATACATGACTGATGGGATTTACACCTTCACTATAGCCACCAACCAGTCAGCACATTGTGCGGCACAGTCCCTCAGGAAGGGATATAGATGCTAAACCCTCTGTATACTATTTATGATACTACTAGTATTAACTGGTGTTTGTAGTGCTGTGTTATATATGTCTTACACAGCGTGCATGATTGAATACATACTGCTAGTACCGTTGCAGACGACAGACAGGTTATACATACATTAATTATAGCTGTTTCATCACAGCGTACTATATATAACTATACTACTCTACCCACTCCCTGCACCCACTCCCTGTTTCTTTTAATATTTATAGTTGTCTTTGCATATGTGTTAAATAAACTGTTTTTATATATATCTTCAATATGGTGTATGGTTTTTTTTACCCAGGGATTGAATTCTTCCCAGCCATTTATAGTAGAAGGGAGTGCAAATAGGATTTCTTTTGGGTTATCTCAACCCTACACCCTGTCCACTCATACTTACCTCCCGTATGCACCCCTATCTAAATGTACATACCTTTGATAACCTTTTGGTGAGCGACAATACAACCCTTTTCAGTATATGTATATTGTGGCCATTATATACATAGGCAAGATAGGTCTGACGCTAGCCTAGGGTAGGTGATAAATAATGGCAGTATTTTTTTGGTGGTAGTCCGATATCGCCAGGTATCGGATTTTAGTGAATAAGTAATTTGGTGTTAATTACTAATTTGCATGCTCATACTCTGCGTTCAAATAACACTGACATACTGTATCGCTAGGGTTGCCAGATGTCCAGTATTTGGCACTCTGTCCAGTAAAAACATTAGAGGTAATACTGGACATGTATGTGTATCCTGGTATTAACTCTCTGGACATAGTGACCTGACCGGCTTGGGGGGCCATGGGAGAGAGCAGTGCTGTTGCGTTGGGACTGGACGGCTTTCTCCATTCTGCTTAGCTGCTTCTTGGTAATGCAGCCAATTAGGAGCAGTTGTCAAGAGCCTGAAGGGTGGGCCAAAGGAGACGAGAAAACAGCATGGAGGGGAGAGAAAGGTGTGTATGTGTGTGTCTCGAGTGTGCCGCACCTTTTACATTGTGTCCAGTATTTTTTAAGACGCCACAAAGCAACCCTATGTATCGCTACAGTAAAAAGTCCCTTATCACTGCTTTAAATGTGGGGATATACTGTAGCTTTAGTGAGTAGATCAATAAGTACAATTGCGTTCAACACAGATAATGCCAATTTTTTCCTTTGTCGACCAGGGCAAGCTGAAAATCTATTGGAAGACATATTTGTGCTCTAGATATAATTTGCGCTTGTGGTTTCCACAAAACTATTTTTGTATTAAAACTCTTAAAGTCACTGGGTGTACTTTGATTATAGGAACTCATTAGTCTATGAACTCTCCAGCTGCTATGTTATAATAAATGTAGACTGTTGCTGCTGTCTGACCTTCCCTGACATTGTTTCCACATCATGCACTTCCACTTCATCCTTTTTTTTTTTTTTTAAGACATACTGTACATGTCAAAAGATGACATGCTTTTAATAAGGAGGTTGAAGGTGAGGTGGGTGAGATTGTTCTGCTTTCATAGAGATTAAGATGGCAAAGGAAACCTTATAATTTATAATATAGTGTCTTGATGTATGCCTTCATTTCTGCATGGTCTTTCATGAACTGTCATGGACACGTAAAGTGGCAGAACAAACATTTAAGCCTGTTTATTAACCCCTACCGAAATGAAAATAGCATGTTTGGTATATATACAGGATGAGTGACCATCAAAATAGGGAATCTTCATAAAAGTTCATATGGTATTCCATCAGTAGCACAAATGAGTAAACGTATGTGCCATCAATAAGTGTCACAACAGTGACACCAACTTTGGAAATCTTTGCATTATTAGGGTAAAGGTAAGGGAGTTGTTGTAGGGCAGAATGGACAGACAAATGCAGTAAAATCGATGAGGCAGAAGCGAAGGTCAGACAGGCTGAGGTCAGGTCTGGCGCCAGGCAGTGTAACCGTTCAACAGGCTGGGTCAGAGCAGGCAGAAGTCGACAACATGTCATCAGGCTAGGCAGAGGTCATGAGTGTAGTGAGGCAGCAAGCAAACCAGACAGACACAGTAGAATGATACTCTGGTCGCAAGGCTGGATACAATGGCAGAAGAACATTGATCTGGCAACCATGGCGTAGAGGTGATCAGCTTATAAAGAAAGTCAGGGATAAAGTCCACAAAGACAGAGCTCAAAATTATGCTTCCGCCGCAGTGACAAAGGACAAGTTAGATATAAACAGACTTCACTCACAACAAAGTCAGTGCCTTGCACAGGAGACCATTATTTTTCCTCGGAGATCACTAAAACAAAGGATTGCATCTCTAACCAGGAGGCCGACCCGCAGGTCTGAGGCAGGATATGGGAACTGACCACAGGCCTAGGGACTGAGTCCTGATTGTGGAGAATATCCAGGTCAAAAGCCAAGATCGAGGCAAGGTGCAGCAGCCTATTCGAGTTCACGGTTCCAATATCAGGGCAGTGTGCAGCAGAATAGTCTGGGTCATGGTTCCATGGTCAAGGCATGGTGCGGCAGCGTAGAATGAATGCACTTTGGCCATCATGGGTGAGGGCAAAATTACCTCAGATGTCGTCCATCTTGGTGGAGGCAAGGAGTACAGTGATGTGTTGATGCTAAAGGAGAGCGACCGCAATGGTGGACCTTGACACAGTGAAGCTAAAAGAGACGTATAACATCATCATAAAGAACACAAATCTCAGATCCAGGTTGAATTGAAGTGGATTTTATCACTGTTCAGTGACCAATTATATAAATATTTAGTAGGATCAGTGCTATGACATTTAACATTATAGTGAAGTGGTTAATAGAATATTAGAAAACGAGATAGAAGATGGAATGAGAGGATTTGTTCTGAACCTCCTAGAAATAATTCTCACATTTGTTTTTGTTTTTTTAGGTCTCAGAGTAAATATTATTTTTAACTGCAAGTTCCGGAAATAGGAGACCAACATGCCCCCCCCCCCCCTCCCCGCATATTCCAATATTTGTATGCATTTTATTGTACAGACTCGTATGAAAATGTTTTTTTTGATACATAGATGATATTTTGTTTGTTTGATGAGGTTCAGAATAATCTTACAGCAAATAGTGCATCCAGAATTAAATTTACTTTGGAATGCAATAGGGAATGTATACATTTCTGGATGTTAATGTATCCAAAAAATCACATAATATTATTATTATTATTAGGACAGTTTGGTTGAATTGTAGGGAAAAAACAGAAGCCCATTGGGTCTGTGGGAACGGGCCTGAAGAAGTTTTTCCCTTTCCCTACCCTGTTTGTAACATTTCCCTCCCTCCCCCCACCCCCTCCCTCTTTCTTAGGCTTCACCTTCTAGCTGGTATACATGTCTCCTATGTATACAAAGCGCGAAAGAATGGGAAATCCGTTAGTGAGATGCTGAGTGTCTGTCCTTTATGTTTTTTATGAAAACTTTTCATACAGTATTATGCAATGTTATTCTCTTTCATCTTTTGTATAACTGTTGAAGTGAAGGAGAATCTGGCACCACTGCAGAGGCATAAATCCAGGCAACTTCTGGTACACAATTGAAGAATTTTGTATAACTGTACCTGTGCAGGGCAGGTTTATTGAGACCATTCTCCCTCCACATCAGGGGCAGCCAAGGTAGAGGGTAGCCTCTGGTGTCTGATCCCCCACACCCAGAAGCAGGTACTTGTTTTTTGGGGGATGACCAGGTACTATCAGGTGTTTTGTGTCCAAAGACACGTATAGTGCAATCACAAAGCCACAGACTTACTTGTTCCTGCATAACTTTCCCCCACACTGTGACTTGGTCTCCCGAGTGTGAGACCGCATTTCAAGCTCTTAAGACAGCCCTAGCCAGCACTCATTTCCTCGTGGAACCCAACTACAGCTAGCGGTTCTTGATAAAGATGAATGCCTCCACATACGGCATCAATGTCAGCCAGGTGGAGAGAATGGGATCAAGAAACCCATAATTTATTTGACCAGGATAATACACAACTCCAGCGCTCAACCCCACAATAGTGAAAAAATATTATACGATGTGAGAGAGATAGAGATAAAGATAGAGATAGTGATAGAGATACAATAAAAATAGTGGCAATCAAGGGTGTATAGAACAACCTCAATACAGAAGTCCTGTAGCCCGGAAGTCTCACGGATTTTCCAAATCCTTTCTATCAATGTTTCAAGGAATAGTCCTCCTTGGCACTGGTCCTCAATGATAAGTGCACAATGCAAGATGTGAAAAAAGATAATAAAAACACAGTGTATAGTATCAAACAGTAATAGTGTTGCAAATCAACTTCAACATTGATTCAGTACAAAGCAGTGCTTAAGACTATAAGCTTTCATCTTAATTTAGCCACCATGAAAAATAGAGATGATATGAAATACCAAACAGTGATCACTCACACAAGGCTGCAGCGCCCCCAGATAATCACACCGAATGGAATAAATACGTCTGTCTCCCCTCAAGTACGTGCAGTGAAAATGAATAAGGATAAAACACCCAAGCACTCACATTAATGCTTGGATGTTCTAATAGAATATCACTCCTGGGAATAAGTGGAATTCACGATTCATAAGGAAAGTTCATCAGTTATACCCAAAAAATGCTGCATCCAATGGGACAAAATACATAGTTAAATACTTCAATGTTAGTATTCTTAGTATTCTCATGAGTAAGGGTCATTTAGTTAAACCCGTTGGCCAAAGCGTAATAAGCCTGCAGCCACTTCAAGAATATTACCAGTATGCAGGTCCTAACACTACCTGTGAAAATTCTCATTTACATCTGATGTGGAGGGAGAATGGCCTCAATAGACCTGTCCTGCACAGGTACAGTTATACAAAAGATGAAAGAGAATAACATTGCATAATACTGTATGAAATGTTTTCATAAAAAACAAAGGACAGACACGCAGAATCTCACTCATGGATTCCCCATTCTTTCGCGCTTTGTATACATAGGGGTTCCCAGCTAGAAGGTGAAACCTAAGAGGGAGGGGTTGGGGAAAGGGAGGGGAATGTTACAAACAGGGTAGGGAAAGGGAAAAACTTCTTCAGGCCCGTTCCCACAGGCCCAATTGGCTTCTGTTTTTCCCTGCAATTCAACCACACAGTCCTCCCTCAAATGGAATAAAAACAATATGTAACACAACAACATATATACGGTCAGATAATTAGTGCACCATAGAATAGAATCAGTCAATAAATCAATCCACTCTGACTGATATATAAATACCACCTACACTTAGATACTTATTCTGTCACTTGGCACAGAAATCCTAACAAGTGCTAATAAAACAGCATGTCATATCTATATCATTAGAGAATCATAATAACTGCCCAGACTATCAGGAAGGCACTGGAGCTCCCATAGAAGACAAGCAGAGAGCAGAATCCAAAACACAGCCAATTCAGGTAAGTAAATTAGTAACAATACGTGTCCCATGGTCAGTGTAGTCTGTCTGAGAGACGTGACACCTCTGGATTGATTTGTTGACTGATTCTATTCTATGGTGCACTAATTATCTGACCGTATATATGTTGTTGTTACATTTAAGTTATATATTGTATTGTGTTACAAAAACACAGGGGTTCCCAGCACACAAAACGAATGACTACTAGAAGTTGGGTATATGCCAAATGAGAAAATTGTATTAGGAACATAAACATGTGCTACAAAACAACTCTGTGGTCAGTGGAGTGCTGCCTATACCCTGAAATAGGAGACTTCTAGCCTAGGACGCTGCAGGACTATGATTCCTTCCGATCCTGCTTGGCGTCCGTGCACTCCCAGAAGCCGGTAAGGTAGTTAGCAGCAACGTTGCTTCCTGGGTCCACCGTCCTTACGTGATGATGTCACATGATACTCAGCAGCTGATCGCCAGAATAACCTTGGTTGAATCTCGGGTAGCCCGTAGTCGTTTCCACACAAAGGCAAACATGAATAGCTCACCCTTCACAATTTGCTTCCTATGGGGTTAATGTCCATTGGGAGATGTGCTGATGCAGCCACCAGTATTAGAACACTTACCTGAGAAATTCCTGGGAGATTCTGGGGCAGTCTCACAGTAAATGCCTCAACATTTCTGTAAAATTCTTAATGGCCCATCGGATTAACACAGCAGGGGGTCCCTTCAGTCCCATTCAGTTTGCAGGGACCCCCTGCTGTGTTAATCCTATGGGCCATTAAGAATCTCATAGAAAGGTTGAGGCAATGTTGCAGCAATGTTGAGGCATTTACTGTGAGACTGCCCCAGAATCTACCCAGGCAGAGTTCTAATACTCGTTGCTGCATCTGTAGTCCCTTAAATAGTGTCAATGATAATAATGGAGAACCATCAATTGCAATTGACCTCCAGGGAGCCTGAAGACTATTACATCAGGAGTTAATACTTAAACATCAGTGACTGTGATGCTCAACCATAAGTAAAAATGTGTATATAAACCTCAATAAAGGCTCTTAATAGATGGAATAATAGCTGGGCAATAAAGATCAATATTAGTAATTATGATAGGTACACACTAGTTTGTGCAGAGCTTTTCTTTTAGATATTGTGACTAAGGAAGTACAGTAATCAGTTGTATCCATCATGCTTACTAATATTGATCACAATCACAATATTTCCTAACACGTAAAAAAGTAACTACCCACCTTTAGGGTGTGTCCATACATACATTTTGTGTGTGTTTATACTCCTTGAGAAAGCATCCAACAGTTGTAAAATTCGCAGGAGACTTTATCTTTTCAATCATGACTAAATAAAGTTTATTCATAATTTTTCCTATAGTGGCATTCATGTGTATATCTGCTTTTATCAGCCATATGCTGCTTTATTGTATACACAGTTAAAAATGTAGTCTGCAGGATGAAAATGTTCGTGCATTGAAAAGGGGGATAAAACGGTGATTATCCAGTTTGTTATATAAAATAACTAGTTGTTGTGTAAATATCACTCTTCAGCCCAGATACACTAAGCTCCGATAAATCACATTTGGTTACTTAAAATAGTAGAGGGAGATGTCCATAGAATGGAAAAAATGGGGCACAGCGAAATGACGGAGAGCTGAATGATGTGACCATAAAAAAGTATTTATTTGAAAATCGACATAACAGTAGAGTCCTGGCGGATCCTCTAACGCGTTTCACGCCGAAGCACTTTGTCAGTTTGTTCTGAACCTCACTGCACCGGAGGAACGATCGCCTTCTCAGGGGACTTCCACATCGTGAGTACCCAGACAACTTATCTAGTGCTTACTTTGTAGCCAGTTGTCGGCGATTCCGGTTACCTGCATTAATTCTAGTGTTCCATGCATGGACTATCCGTTACATTTCTCTCCCCTCTCCCCCCTTTTTCCCTTCCTTCGTTCTGGATGTGGTGGCTTGATTGTTTTACACGGAAACAACAGGGACTGCTCAGATATATTTGCGGATGATTCAGCTTTTCCAACATTTGTTCTTACTCTGAGCACCGGATTAGGTGACTGTTTTATAAATCACCACACAATTACCTAAAATAGGAATGGATGTTATTTTCTCTGAGATTGATGCATATCGACAAACCTAATTTATATGCAAAAACAATGGCCATTGCTTATCTCATTAGCATGGGCTTAACGGCAAATTAAATAGCACTACGCATCTTTAGCTTCAAATACCATGGCTACAGTCATGTTAACCAAAGGTTGCGTTAAATCTATTCAGACCCTGAAATATGGGTAAAGAAAGAGTCTATTTTTGTCAAGTAGCAAATGACTTTTATGCAGTACTTCCCTAAACACTCCTTTAGTACAACACATTTCTCCTTCTACAGCAAAACCTATATTTCAAAATCTGGATGGAAACAACGCCACCTTTAGGTATGGCCTAAATAACCCGACGTTCATTTTCTGTGCTAATCTGAACGGCCTTTAATGGATATGTGACATTAGTGAGAACACCTCTTTTGCATGTGATTAGCACCAAGGCGGCAAAAATGAAACCCTCCACTATGTAAAAGGAGTTTAACGTTGGGTTATTTCCTTTAGTGGATAAGTGTTAACATTAATTTAACCTTAACGTAGGTTAATGTTATGCTAAATAGGTTAATGGAGTTTAGTGTATCTGGGCCTTGGTGTACAACCCAATTGATGATCTCATCATGCAGGCCATGGTTCTGAATGCTAATAGGAAGGGATCAGGAGCCTTCCTTTTGGTAGTCAGTCTGAGCAAAGCAATGACGCAATGAAGCCTCATGCTTTCAGTGTCATGTGCTCTACTTATACTGCATGGCTTCTATCTGGAACCTACACAAAACATTCCTAAATGTGGCAAATTAACGATGCACTTCTACATTACCTTGTTTTGAAGGGTTAAAACCTGGATATATGTTCTTCTATTCTGCTGATATTAGATGGCTGCCCACACTTTCCGTCAATCATAAAAAGGCTTTTGTGCAAGCTTTGGCAATGATGATTTGAATGCAACATGTTTTATATGGACTATACTTTCAGAAAGCTTCTTACACGAATAGCATTTTCCAGCTGTGCTAGATATGAGTCTCTAAAATGTTCATGGGATTGACTCAGCCCCCACACAGATGATTTAACAGCTAGCAATGAAAGCGTACTAATAAATGAATAAGCCAAGCACTGCATAGTTTGTCCCAAATCTTTCATTTTTTGCAAAGGCAGTGTACTCTGCACTAACAGAAATATGGATAAATATTCCTTATATTGGCTGACTTCCTTCGAGCAGGCAGATCTGTCTAATTTATATACAGGTGCGCCGACGAGTATTCTAAAACTTGGCTTGGAAAATCTGGGGCTATCACCAACAAGACCCAGGTACATGCTGCAACATTTCAGTGACACTTCTGCAGAAAGACTAATGGCACACCCGCTGTGTTAATCCGATGGGCCATTAGTCTGTCTGCAGAAATGTCACTGAAATGTTGCAGCATGTACCTGGGTCTTATTGGTGATAGCCCCAGATTTTCCAAGGCAAGTTTTAGAATACTCGTCGGCGCACCTGTACAGTGAATCTATTATATATTAAATGTAAAATCATATAGTACTTTTTACATTCTAGTGAAATAACATCATTCATAGATAAAACAAAACAGTATTACCATGTACATATTTTATATAACTATATTTTTTCACCAAGATCTCATGTTTCATGTAAAATTATTCACACTCTTCTCTTTATTTTTTTTTTTAAAGAAGCTGATGTTAAATAATCTTTTAAAATGAAGACAACATGAAACTGGCTCTTCCAGTGACAATGTAACAGATAAATAACCCTGAAAAGCTTGTTATTCACTGTTCTTACATTTGATGCTGATTGTCAGACAGAAAAGATTACACAAGAGTTGACAGACTGTTTGACGCACTAAAAAGGAAAAAATGGTTTACACAGATTTATAGTGGCAGAATTTGATAAATCTCATGATAGTATGTCTTTAAGTCCTTCTATAATAAATATTGCTGTAAGGTGCACAAGATGATAAGGTATTGATAGAATTATTAATCTTCAATATGTGTTTCTTAAATTTACTTTTATGCTTAATAAATCACCTGGAGCATTGATTCCCAACAGGGGTTTGCAAACCCCTTTGGGTTTGTGAGATGTCTCCGTGGTTTGCCCATGCCCAGAAAAATATGTAATGTGGGATCCCAGGCACTAGAGTGCATCTCTGAGCCCGTGGGTGTACTGAACACTTAGTAAAGTCCCAAAATGAACCTTGGTCTGGTCTAGCAATTGCTGTTTAACCCTTACCCATAAAAACCCTAACCTTACCCATAATGCTAACGCTAATCTTTACACTAAAAACCTTAACCTAAAGCCCCTAACCTTAACCCATTACCTTTACCACCTAACCGTACCCTAAAAAGCTTAACTCACTACCTTAAAACTCCTAAAGTTAACCCTTAATGCTTACGTTAATCACTTACCTTAGGAGCAAAATGGCTGGTGACTGACTGTCCTTGGTGACTGTAACGGCGGTGCCTGAATGGCAGCGTTGGCTAAATGTCCCATTTCATCTTGGAGTAGGTGCCATTGCTGTCAATTACAGCAGAAGCTTCCAAAGTCGCTCCCCCTCCTGCAGTAATTAAGAGCTGTAGCACCCATGCTCTCTGCATACACTGAGGTGCAAGAGAATAGATGATCGATGCCAGCGCGGCTCCTATAGATGTCAGACTCACCAGGTTGAGGTAAAATCAATTTATTAAACTACATAAAACAGATAATACAGAACATGACTGGAAGACCTCCTCCCACGCGTTTCAGGCAAGTTTGCCCTTTCTCAAGGAGTTAAGAAAGGGCAAACTTGCCCGAAACGTGTGGGAGGAGGTCTTCCAGTCATGTTCTGTAGTATCTGTTTTATGTAGTTTAATAAATTGATTTTACCTCAACCTGGTGAGTCTGACATCTATAGGAGCCGCACTGGCTTCGATCATCTATTCTCTTGTCTGCATCCGGATCGTGGCCGCGCAGGAAGTGCGTCATTCACCCCTGGAGGGGAACGCACAGCCGGGAGCAGAGGGGACGGATCATCATGAGTAGCTACTCCATCCGTGGGCTGTCGCATCTGCAGCCGCTCGCCATACACTGGGAACGGGTCTGTATGCAGCTCTTACCCCATACCTCCACAAGGCTTTTTTCCTGCTCCACTTACCTAATTATTCAGGCTACACAGCCACGGGGTGTTATCCTGGAGTCATCAGACGGTTCCTCTTGGTAACTACACTGAGGTGCAGTCTGAGGCCTTATTATGCATGTGCGCCCCCACAAGCTCAAGGCATTATACTTCCTGGGATCTGTTAAACAGTTGTGTTAGCGATAGTCTGAATAAGATTAATTAGTGGTTCACGGAACGATGCAAATTTCAGTAATCTTGGCACATTTATTGCTTGAATTCTGCTCTTTACTACAAATGTTTCTTGAATGTAAGGCATGCTTTCCTGGCCAGCATCGGCCCATCATCTGTTGATTGGAGTCCCTATAAGTCGCTGTGATTGAACCTCACACTTTACAGTAGAACCATATGGCCCAAAATTCCTGTTCTGATTTCTTCGTGCATGAGAGACGAGTTTGTGTAAAGTTTCTGTCTCACTGGAGTTTTGCATATGTGAAGGGAAGTACTATCAAGTATTTTTTGTCTGCACTAGTTAGAATCACGTGAATTTACAGTTTGATGGTTGCCACATAGCTTGCTACATTTGTATTGTGCGTGAAAGGAAGGGTATATATCCGCAGACGTGAAAGGCGGGATATGCGCAGGAGTGGAGAGCATGTTTTATATAAATAATTAATAAGCCAATGCACTATAAACAATAGTAACCACTACTGCCTACAGTTTGTTTTTCAATCCAATTCTGAATGTTGAAACTTGAGTAATAGCCTAGATAGATAGTTTAATTTATCTAGGCTTCACTGAGAGTTTGTTTGTAGTAAAGAAAACCCTTTTGATTTGCATAGTGTGGGAATCCTCTTTGTCAGAAGCCAGGTAAAATGTTTCTCTGCCTTACATACCAAGAATTACTATAGCTGCAAAGGCAAATAAGATCTCTTCTTGCATTAAACAGGGAATGGATTGAAGGGAAGTAAACATAATTATGTCCATCTATAAAGCATTTGTACCACCACACCTTGAATATGGAGAACATTTTTTTTTACATAAATAAAGACATTATGAAACTAGAAAAAGTGCATAGTAGAGCCACCAAATGAATTAAGGTGATGGAAAATATGATTTATGAGGAGAGGCTAACTAATTTAGATTTGTTTACATTAGAAAAGATATGTCTAAGACAGGATATGATAACTATATACAAATATATTCTGGGGCAATACAAGGAGTTTTCAAAAGAACTATTCATCCAAGGGGCAGTACAAACAACTGTAACGTTGCTGACTGCAAGACAGGATACGAACCCAAAGGGCAGAGGTAGGGAGTAGTTCACCGACCTTGTCCTGGGATCTGAGGCCTGGGATGCAGGGGTAGTCAAGTCCAATTCCAGGGTCGAGGCAGGCAGGGGTGGTCAGGTCCAATTCCGTGGTTGAGGCATTCGGCAGGCAGGGGCTGTCAGGTCAAGGCAGAGATCAAGCACAAGCAAATAATCTCAGCGTCAATGCCAGCGCTCAAGCAGAACAAGGTACAGAGTATTTTGCACAAGCAAGGTCAGGGAGCAACTACCTTCTATTTAAAGGCCAGAAGCAGCTGCTGGCAATGAGGACCAGAGAGAGGCTGACTTCCTGTCAAGAAGTGAGGGTCAGGAATTGCCAGGAAGCAAGATGGCCATGGTAGCTTCAGTGAGGATGAGAGGTCACTTCCTGTCGGCAGCCATCTTAGGTATCCAGATAGATCCCTTATAACGAGACAGGGTCATCCGTTAAAGGTTGGAAGAGAGGTCAGCAGCAACAAAGGAAATGATTCTTTACAGTAAGGGCAGTGGAAATGTGGAATTCATTACCCATGGAAACTGTGATGGCAGATACAATAGATACATTCAAAAACAGGGTAGACATATTTTAGGAAAGGAAAGATATACCAAATCAGTAAACATGGGAAGAATGTTGATTCAGGAAGAAATCTGATTGCCAATATTGGAGTCAGGAACGAATTGATTTTTCCCCTTGTTTGACATCATTGCTTATTGTTTCACTGGGGTTTTTGGTTGCCTTCCTCTGGATCAAAATTCTGTAAATACAAATATACGGATAAGTATCTATCGTCCAAATTTCACATAGGTTGAACTTGATGGACATATGTCTTTTTTTCAATCTCATCTACTACTTGCAGTAGTACTTAAAAAATAGCTGTAATTATTCATGCTTATTGCTGTACAATGCATTTTGGTTAATTCAGCAATAGAAATGTCTTATCTATATAGCAAATGTTTAGGCAAACCTTCGTATTAGGTTGGGTGGTGTTAGAAAAAGTGTAAAGCTAGAAAGTTATAAAAATTGCATAATAATACTGTACGTGGTTAAGGGTTGTAGTAGCCGAATTGGAAATTATTTTATACAAGTAAGTACCTTTTTAGTGGACTTCCATGAGTTCTTCCTAAGTGTAGTTTGTACTTGACAGTTCATGAGCTTTCGAGACATGACGAGCATTTTAATAATACACACATCCCTAATAATGTTCAAAGTAATGCAAATGTGGTTAAATATTTTGTAGCAGTAATTCTGAATGCTGTCTGAGATTTACAGTGTGTGGGCGGCTCTTTCCGTCTTGGATATAGTAATTGTGTATGGTCTTCCTTATACTTAGTATGCGTGTTGTGCACTCTGATCTTTTTATGACTGCAGACTTACAGCAGAGGATTTCTGTATCACAAAAACTAGATAATTACAAATTGTAATCCTATTACATATGAGTCTTTAAAAAATGCATTCTGCAATGCTTTGATAGTTGGTATACTTGGGCAAAAAAACAAACCAGTGATTATATTCCAGTAGTATTTTGTTTCTTTTAGCATTTTATTTCTTTGGTTATCATGATTAGGTTCTTGTAAGTAATATGTACAATAATTCAACAAGTGCACTACTTCACTGAAATATGGACCAAAAGCTATTACTTCAACCTTTTGGGATTTCTGCTCTCTGGTTCAGGCTGGCTAAGGTTCGATGCTGTATATTGTATATGTAAATAGCATCCTAATAAACAGCGTCCTATGAAGTTTTCTGTACCCAATCTTTGATGCATTGCACTTACCCCATTAGGTCTGCCTGCTGTATTAGATACTAATATTGGTTGTGCATTTGGTTAGACCACCTGGGAATAATGAAAAGAGATGAAAAATAAGACGAAGAAAGAAGTTTGGTATACTGACAAGAAGCAGTATTGCTGCCTGCCCAGTATAGCAACCTCTTTAACGCCCAGGCTTTATTTCTCACAGAGTCACAGGGAGCAACTGCAGAGCTGGAGTCCAGTGGCTGGGACAGGCTAGGAGGCAGGTAGATATGATCAGTAATAGTTACATAGTTACATAATAGATGAGGTGGAAAAAAGACATGTGTCCATCAAGTTCAACCTATGCTAAATTTAGACAACAGATACTTTATCCTATATCTATACTTACAGTACTTTATTTATCCAGAGGAAGGCAAACAAAAAACTGCAGTGTCATATCATCTAATGATATCTCATAAGGGGGAAAATAAATTCCTTCTTGGCTCCAAGAATTGGCAATCGGATTACTTCCTAGATAAACATCCTTCCCATGTTTACTTATTTGGTATATGCCGGTATACCTTTCCTTTCTAAAAAAGATGTCCAACCATTTTGTGAACAAATCTATTGTATCTGCCATCACAGTCTCCATGGGTAATGATTTCCACATTTTAAAGCTGCAGTTCAGTCTTTTTTTATTTATTTTTTAATTCATTTTTTTACTTCAATAGTTTCATGTGGGCAATCTCTAATTACATAAAGAACTGTATAGCTGCCAGTCAATTTGTTCTCCATGTATTGATCGGCAAAATTTGGCAAGATCTTTAGAGATTGCATATGTTTTTCTTCTGCTTCTGTCACTCAGTGGAAGCTCATGAATATTCATGAGCATTCCTGCACTGACATGTGCTAGAGGGATGGCAGGGCTGACAAAGGGGTGTGCCAGGGCTTGTGACAGGACATGAAGGGGCTGTGCCTTAGCAAATGGTTGTTAAAATAGAATACAAGAAAATTGGTCTTTCAAAGTTGTTTTTTTAAAAACAGAAAATGCTAAAAGTATTTTTTCTTACTACAGAACTGATTTATTAAAAGAACCACACATGGAGGATATTGACTGAACTGCAGCTTTAACTGCCCTTACTGTAAAGAACCCTTTCATTTGTTGCTGGTGAAATCTCCTTTCCGACAACCTTAATGGATGACCCTGAGTCCTTTGTACTGCCCGTGGGATGAATAGTTCTTTTGAAAACTCCTTTTACTGTCCCCGAATATATTTGTATATATTTATCATATCCTCTCTTAGACGCATCTTTTCTAATGTAAATAAATCTAACTTAGCTTGCCTCTCCTCATAAGTTAGATTGTCCATCCCCTTTATTAATTTGGTGGCTCGTCTCTGCACTCTCTAGTTCCATAATATATTTTCTAAAGAATGGTGCCCAAAATTGTACTCCATATTCAAGGTGTGGTCTTACTAATGCTTTATAAAGGGGCATACTTATGTTTACTTCCCTTCCATCCATTGCTAGATAAGATCTTGTTTGCCTTTGCAGCTACTGCATGACTTTGGGCACTATTGCTAAGCCTGCTATCTACAATCACTTCCTCAAAGAAACAAATAAGGTTAGTTTGGTATGATCTATCCTTCATAAATCCATGCCGACTATTACTACTAATTTTGTTTTCCATTAGGTATTCCTGAATATTATCCCGTTTAAACTTTCAAGTAGTTTCCCCACTATTGAAGTCAGGCTTACAGGTCTGCAATTCCCGGTTGTGATCTAGCACCCTTTTTAGATATAGGCACCGCATCTGCTTTATGCCACTCTTGTGGTACTGAGCCTGTGGAAATGGAGTCCTTGAATATTAAATGTAATGGTTTGGCTATTACTGAACTTAACTCCTTGAGAACTCTTGGATGTATGCCATCGGGGCCAGGTGCCTTATTTACTTTCATTTTTTCAATTCACCTATGAACTTCCTCAGTTAACCAATTGTTAATTAATATGGAACACATATTTAAAACCAGAGACAGAACATCAAAGAAAATACACTAAAGAGTCCCTTTTGCAGGCGCACCGCAGACCTTTATAGTATATACGGTCAGGGGTGAATGTAGTAAATAATGTTAGTTTTATTTCATTTTAATATGTCATCGTGTAATTAAAACAGTATATAGTGTAATTCTATATACTCAAATAAAAATAGACAGCCAACGTCTATTCGATCTCTACCATGCGTCTCCTTTAGCTCCTATGTACTAATCTATTTGATATAGTATATAACAGATGATGTCTATTTTTCTTCCGGTCCCTGCGTCCCTGTCTGAAGCTCTCGTATCCGTGGTATGTACAGATGGACAGATATAGATCCTGTGTGTATATTAATTCTATGTTCAAATAGTCCCACCTGATCCCTCGTTTGAGTGGGTTAGGCTTTCGGTACATGAGACCATTGCTCCACTGTAGGAGTCCGTTCCCTGTATCCCTGTTCTGTGTCTAGCTATCTGTTTAATATAGGAAAAAACAGTGCCGTTACTGGCTGCTAGTGAAAGATATAGTAGCTTTACAGGGGGTTTATTGTAAAACACCTCCTTTGTGAGTTAAACAGGTTATGGGATTATTGGTCTTTGTTTTAGGTTTTACACATATGTCCATAGAAGACTGTACTAACACCTGGAGCTTTGTGTGTTATGATGGTGTTTACGGACCAGAATGATAGTTGGTGTGCTGTTGTATTTGTTGTTAGTGCTGAAGTAGCAAGTACACTGGAGAAGGTGGGTTTCCTACAGAGTATATTGTCAGATGCAAAGCTATAAGGCTGTTAGTGTTCTGATGCGTAGTTCTCACAGCCAAAGTAGAATATGCAGTCAAAAATAAAACTTAAACACTACTAGTGTTCTGCTATCTTGTTCTTATCACCCGTGGTTCAGCAAATGTGACTGATTGATGCTTTGCAGCGTTTGTTATGTTTAAAACGTGTCACGTGGGTACCGATAAGATAGTATATGCTAACGGCCCTTGTATGCGTCCAAAAAGCGGACAGTGTTAAGTCCAAAGCACTGTTCCCGGTTGTCACTCGGTTTAAAATCACACTGCGCCTGCGTCAGTAGCGGGACAGTGCTGTTGCCATTTGTTGTGATGTGGCTGCTTTACGGAGAAGAGGATCTCGTGCACTCAAAAGGTAAGTGAAGGCCACGATGCGTCTTGTATTTTACTAGATTTTATTGTTTTATAGTGTATTTAATGTTATCGCTATATGTAATCTGAGCATAGAGGTGCCCCACATAGTATATCCTCTGGGTTGTACGAGCCGCGCATGCATCACGAGCAGGGCTGTTTGCAGCCGCAGGATTCTCTGTATAGACTCAGACTGCGCATGCGTCAGAACGGGGCCGTGCCACCGCCGCTCCGAGTGGCCTGCGTATAGTGTGAGGTAAGTAAAGGACAAGCGGTGTGCTGCATTAGGTTAGATTAAGTTGTAGTAGCGTATTTTGAAATTCTCACTGTACATACTTTGAACGAAAACATGTCCCACACTATTTTTTATTTTTGGATGTGAGCCGCGCATGTGCCGCGCGATAGGCTAATGTTACCCGTACAGTCCTACCACATAGCGGTATAGGTATTGTGGTTAATTCGGAATCTTACATTGTATTGGGCAAGATTTCAAAGGGCAGTGTAGATGTAGTGTTAGCCCTGTTAAAGCGCTTGCTGCGTTTATTCAGAGTATAGTGTATCGTTCATAGTAAGTTCTGATTGACTGCATATATATCTCCCGTGGATGCTGACAAATTAGAGTATTACCCAAAACAAGTACTGCCCTGTGGCCGTACTGACACCTCTTTAAATGGGTGTAACAAATAGATAGTGCTGTTTTAAAAGAGCTATGCTCTATCGGAGCTGCTGGAGGTAGCTAGTAGAGTTAGTTATAAGTCGGCAAAAGACCCGACATGCCGCATGTTTCGTCACTTCCTGTGACTTCATCCGGGGTGCTGTCCATCTGTACATACCACGGATACGAGAGCTTCAGACAGGGACGCAGGGACCGGAAGAAAAATAGACATCATCTGTTATATACTATATCAAATAGATTAGTACATAGGAGCTAAAGGAGACGCATGGTAGAGATCGAATAGACGTTAGCTGTCTATTTTTATTTGAGTATATAGAATTACACTATATACTGTTTTAATTACACGATGACATATTAAAATGAAATAAAACTAACATTATTTACTACATTCACCCCTGACCGTATATACTATAAAGATCTGCGGTGCGCCTGCAAAAGGGACTCTTTAGTGTATTTTCTTTGATACACATCTCTAGCTACTTCAACATATCCCTAGGCAGCACGCTTTCTCCAACAAGGGGTTTTAAGAGCGAGGTTTCCCTCTATAGTAACAGAGACAGAACATAAAACACAGACAGAGCTCAGTTTTAGCACATCCAGTGAAACTCATACACGGTACAGTGCCTAAATATATATGTATAAATATCTATTAAGTAAAATGGTCTTTTAGTTTGACATTAGTTTGACATTTTTGTTTCTAGGTGATAATGGTGAAAAGCAGGGTTGCAGACCGGTTTAAGACATGTGAATGTGCTCACAAGTGATCTTTTTATTTGCTATATGCTATACGGTGGAGGTTTCTTGTCGCCTTTTTCACCCACCATAACTTAAAATGTGGATTGTGTGTGTGTGTGTGTGTGTTTGTTTGTGTGTATATATATATATATATATATATATTTATATAATATTCACGTTTTTCATATTTGTGCGCTACTCTATATCTTTGTATAATATGAGTAGTAAGTGCATTAATAATTGTGAAACAATTAAATGAAGCACTCATCAGATGTGAAATTAATTAAAATATATACTTATTGATATCAACAACAGTAGAAAAAAGTTAAAATGAAGTGGTAAAAAAGTCTAACCAAGGTCTGCAAAAAAAGTCCATAACAACTCAAATGTCCTATTGCTAATCTGGTGTGGTGAAGTCCCGCTATTAAGCAAACATAATCCCGATAATAGTCCAGAAATTCACAACTTTATTATTCTTATATAAATTGCAATATCAGCTTAATTAACATCCAGAAGACAAAACAATTGTAAATATAGCAATGTCCATGGGACTCTCTCATCCAAACGTCAGTCTGTCAGGGTAGTCCTATGGTAAAGTTTCCCATACTTTTCAGAGAGACCGTGTGTCTAAATACTCTCAAAGGGAGAGTGCTGTGCAGACCTGGCGATCCCGGAGCTTTTGGACTTAGACGGTCCTTCCGGCTAGGTTCGCTATCTCCAGAGCCGCGGCTTAAAGCTTTTTCAGCTACGGCTCAGAAACAGTAAGTCTTGATACAGTACATCTGTACATGTGCGTTGGTTTGGGATTGAGGGAATATCAAAAGTTAAGAGAAGAAGATCTGCATATTACAAGCGCATGTACTTATATTTTCTCTGTATAGTTGGTAGCGGTATTACTTTTTTTGTAACCAATTTAATATTTTGAAACGGAAAAGTTTTATTTACACATAAAACATATAGAAAAGTATAATATACGGCTAAATTATTGTATTGTGCTGCATACAGTATGATGCATCTGGTATAATGACTAAGGATACTATATATTGTAAAGAATATTTCTACATCCGTTCCTTTGTCATATACAGTATTACTCACATGAGAAATGTTAAATTATGCTTGAAATCTATATAGAACACACAAACAAAATGTATTGCTGTTGTCAATACTATTGAACATGAGTTAATGCTTGTTACTCTAAATGTATTGAAAAGCAATTCCTTTAGTAGAATGATGAACCTACAGTATGCCTGCTACATTTATTAATTTTTATGCAGGTGGGAATATTTTTTTGTTGCAAAATCATATCATGTTTAGTTGATTTGATTTCTTGCTTCAAGAGCTATTGAAGTAATAGAATTTCCCATGGCTACAAATGAATTATGGGTCAATTTCAATTATCTTGAAAACCTTACACATCCTTGCCTGTGCACCTTCTGAATTAAGATGCCCTTCTGCTCTTACATTTTAAGCGTATGAATCACTGCTACCCATGGGGCTTCTATCTTTTATTTGTGCTATGTCATTCATTCGAAGGAAAACACTTGAGTAGGAGGTAAAATAGTTGCTTTTTTTTGTAACTGGCAACATGACAGTCCCATGAGTGGCAAAGCAACCCACGGAACATTAAGAGTATCAGGCTTTGTAACCTGCCTAAAGGAAAAGAAAGAGAATTAAAACAATATACTTTAGTCTGAACTTGGTCATTTAATGGACCAATGATAGTGTGTCACAATGGTGACAAAGCTATTCTGACAAATATAAAATATTGTGTCCTGTTTTCTAGCTCTACAGTCAAAGGGAAGAAAGATAGAGTAATGTATGACCAATTACTTTAATAGTTCATCCTCCCATTGGAATGTTTTTTGTTGCATTAAAGACAGACACAGTCAAATAAATCCACATTTTTCACACAAGTTCTAAAACCCTGTGCTGGTTTTTCAAACGTTTTTCATTTTTTCAACTGCTGATATCTAGATGCTGGGAGCAGATTTGCAAATAAGCACATTTTGGGGAGAAATTACCAACCGCCGTGAAATCAATGTTAAGATATATTGTTTTGTCATCAGCAAAATCTACAACGTTTCTAAGGAATGCCTATGTACAGTAAGAAAACAAAGCATATCTATCTATCTATCTATCTATCTATCTATCTATATATATATATATATATATAATGAGAAAAGGGAAAAGAAACAGCGCACACCCTGGTGCATTACCACAAATATTAAATTTATTATAAAAGAAGGGGGTAGACAATGCCCACTTACAAAATAGAATAAGATAAAATTCACATAAAGGTATCTTTGGCGGTGTAGAGTCACCGTCAGCTGAGGGAATCACCCAGTGATGAGATGATGATTTGCCAAGCTACTCCGTAGGCTGCTGTAGATACTGATGGAGCCCTCTGACACCAGCACACACTGTCAACACTGCCCGTCTCCAGTTATAAACCAGAAGGCAGCTCAGGCACTTTGCAGCCAATCCGGCACAGCACAGCTCGCAACTCTGCGTTCAGCTCAGCGTTCCACTCAGCTTACACATCAGCCAGGGAATCCCTCTGCATACAAATCGCAGCCTCACGGTAGCGTGATGACGTCACTCCCTACGCGTTTCGTCAGCATCAGCTGACTTCCTAAAGGGATGCCGATTGGACATGGCTGTCATCTTATGTAGAAAATACTACTCGAATTTCATTGGTCAGCATTAAGGACACAATTAACTAATCTGAATACTACAGGATTTACTAAAAATCTAAATAAATATATATAAGAAAGCTAAGCATTAAAAGTTGATATTAACTAATGAGAGTAATAAAAACCTCACTTAAAGGACACAGGCCAGAAACAGATAAAGAAACATACGTATGAATGTAAATAAATACACATACATAACAAACACCATCAACTAAAAATATATATTAATATCTTAAAATGACAAGATCAACAAATGTATAAAAATTCTAAAAGTAATTTTTTTTATTTTTTGGTGTATGATAAATCTAACAATGAGAGAAATAAAATTAAAATAATATATGAAAAAACGGGGGGGGGGGGGGAAGGGAAGGGAAAAATAAATAATTGACAAAGGGAAACAGAAATAAGAGGGGAAGGAAAGGACGGAATAAGGAGAAAGAATAAGAAGACAATGTGGGAAAGATGGGAGAGGAGGAGGGGAGGGGTGGTAAGGGGAAAAATAAAGAGAGAAAAGGGGTGGGGATAGAAGGGGTAAGGGAAGAGAAAACGGGAAAAGAATAAGGAACGAGGGCGGAAAAATAGGGGAGTGGGAGGAAGCGGGGAAGGGGAATGGGAAAGTGGGGGGGAAAAAGGGGGCGAGGAGAAGGATTGAAAAGAAAAAAGGAGAGGGGTGAAAGGAAGGGGGAAGAGGCAGGATGATGAGAAAGGGAAAGAGAAGAGAGAAGGGAAAGACAGGAAAAAGAAAAAATAATGATAAAACTGCTAGAAATGCTAAACTACAGAAGAGGGAATTGACCTAAACTATAATGCTAATGTCTTAATGTTAATTAAGACCAAACGGCACCAGACTATTTAATTTGAAGATCCAATAGCTTTCTTTCCTCGAAAGAAGCTTGAATTTTTCAGCCAACACTGAAGGAGGAATAACCTCCAATCCCATCATCTTTAATCCATCCGGCTTCCTATCATGCACCAAAGAAAAATGTTTAGAAACATAATGGTTCGTAACTCCACTGAAAATGTTCCTCAGGTGTTCTAAGAAACGTATACTTAGTGGCCTGGTTGTTCTACCCACATAATGGAGGCCACACCTACAGGTCAGCAAGTACACAAGATAGATGGTAATAAAATTAACAAACCCCTTGACCTTAAATAATGGACTACTTGGGAGAGAAGATTTAAATTCCTTCTTACAATTCATAAATGAAAAAGTAATACACCTCCCATGACCACATTTATAATTTCCATATGGTTTAAAAGTCAAACTAGACTCTGATCTTAGCTTAGTGGGAGCCAAAAGGTTTTTAGTATTATTCACCCTTCTGTATACAATTGAAGGTCTGTCTTCAAGACTGTCCAGCAGCACTGGATCACCCTTCAAGACAGATCAATGTTTCCTAATAATAGCCACACGACCATCCAGATATTCATCCTTAGTCTTACATTTTGAAACCCTTCTGTCTTTAGAGGCATGGAGTAGATCTTTCCTTTCTGACCTAAAAGCTCTAAAGAAAGATCCCTCAACAAGGGCCTTGTCATATCCCTTCGAAAGAAACCTTTCCTTTAGCAATTCCGCTTGTGCTACAAAGTCAAGTTCAGTCGAGCAATTGCGACATAGTCTACTGAACTGACTAAATGGAATGTTTGATAACCATTTAGAATGATGCTTACTCTTAGCATGAATGTAGCTATTCACAGAGACATCTTTAATATAGACATCTGTTTGTATCCTGTAGTCGGAATCAATAGTCAATTTCAGGTCAAGCAAAACTATCTCAACTGGATCCACGACAAAAGTGAAGACCAGACCAAAATCATTCGTATTAAAATGTGGAAAAAGATCCAAAATGTTCCCAAACTCAGAGTCCCAAATAATTACAATATCATCTATGAAACGGCCATAGTACACCAGGCCCGCCCCCAGTGGGTTATTGGTCCAGATCAAACTTTCCTCCCAAAAACCCATAAATAAGTTGGCATAACTGGGGGCGAGCCTGGCAACCTGGTTCCCATAGCTGTTCCACAGATTTGTAAATAAAACTGTAACTGGAACATAAAGTAGTTGTGAGTGAGAATACATTTAATAATGGATAAAATAAATGCACCTTGAGTGTCAGCTATGTTAGTGTCACCTTGCAATTAATATTGAACCGCCGACAGGCCCATGTCATGGGCAATACATGTATATAGTGACTGTACGTCACATGTAGCCCATACATAACATGATTTCCAATTAAAATCTGAGACGGAGTCGATGACGTGCAAGGTGTCCCAAATATGTGACCTAAGAGGTGTTACATAGGTCTGTAGAAAAAAATCGACATACTGGGACAGATTGGACGTCAATCGACCTTGTCCCAGAGACTATAGGCCTGTTGGGGGGACGCACCAAACTTTTGTGAACCTTGGGTAAATGATAAAAGATGGGAATCCTATGGTGAGCAATAAAAAAATATTTAAACTCAACTGCAGTGATAAGGTGACTAGAAAGTGCTTCACTCAATAGAAAATGTAAACTGGCCTGGTATTCCTTAGTCGGATCTCTCGTTAAAGTAGTGTAAGACACATGGTCAGACAAAAGGCGTTCAGCCTCCAGGATATAAATCATCCTATCTTGTAGGACAATCCCTCCGCCTTTATCGGCTTGTCTTATAACAATATTATTATTATTCTTAAGTTCCTGAAGGGCACAGAATTCACCCCGAGACCAATTATTAGTGTGTTTAGATTCAGCACAGTTTCTGTAAATCTCTATGGACTAAAGAATAAAAGGTCTTAATAAAGCTACCTTTAGATTGGTAAGGGAAAAAATAAGATTGTGGTTGAAATGGGGTTTTGATAATAGAAGGGGTATGTGACAGGGTAAATAAAAGCCACCAGTTATATGCCTGGAAAACCTATGTCTAGTCTGCAGTGCAGCACTGACTAGGTTAAACTTCAGCTGGGAACCTCAGGACAATTAGTTGGATCCCAGCTGCCTAATCAAGGTGTGTTAAAACCCAGGTTGCAGACACATGGAGCTTGCTGTTGATGAGAGAGGAGTAAGCTGCTAAAGTGATTCCTGAAAACAAGGTCTGAGTAGCAAAGTAGTGAAACTGTGAACTGTCTGTCCCCTGCATAGAAAAAGAGTAGCTGCATATATATAAACTGTCTGCTAAAGAGAAACTGTTTTGTTCGGTTTGCTGAAGGAAAAGCCATTTTTGTTTGTTGCTGAAAAAGAGTTATTTTTGTTTTGTGTGCTGTATATTTTTCAAGGGAAAATAAAACAGCCTTGTCAAGAAACCCACGTGTGTAGTTGCATGTACCCTGCAACAGGTTATTAGTATCCAAGGGTAATATTGTTTGTGAACCTATTTGAGATATATCATCAAGCGGATATTGCTCCATACTGGACTCTGTCCATAAGGAGACCAAAGTATCTGGAAGATCACCAGCACCCAATTGAAATATGGGAACTTTATCTATAGACACATTGTTGTTCTTCAAAAGAAAAAGTTTCTTTAGTGTGAGTTTGCGAACCAACCTATTTAAGTCCACAAATACCTCAAATGGGTCAGATGCCACACTTGGACAGATGGAAAGACCGTTATTGATAAGATGAATTCTGTCCACCGTGGGTACATGGGATGAGAGATTGAATATACCCCTAGGTTCAGGGGGAATACACAATCTCTGCTCCCTGTCCAATGCACGTTTCCTAGATTCATGTACCCTTCTACCTCCTCAGTTACCTTGAGTATGTCTCCTTACTTGTTTTTCTTTTTCTGAGACTGCTGTTTTTGTTGAGTTTAGAGGTGGAGATGACTGTAACCTCTCTCGTGCCGGTGCCGGCCGATGTTCCCTTAGAGAGGGATTCTGTGGGCCCATCCTTTCTTATATATGTTAATTTCTTATATATATTAATTTAGATTGTATTAGTAAATCCTGTAGTATTCAGATTAGTTAATTGTGTCCTTAATGCTGACCAATGAAATTCGAGTAGTATTTTCTACATAAGATGACAGCCATGTCCAATCGGCATCCCTTTAGGAAGTCAGCTGATGCTGACGAAACGCGTAGGGAGTGACGTCATCACGCTACCGTGAGGCTGCGATTTGTATGCAGAGGGATTCCCTGGCTGATGTGTAAGCTGAGTGGAACGCTGAGCTGAACGCAGAGTTGCAAGCTGTGCTGTGCCGGATTGGCTGCAAAGTGCCTGAGCTGCCTTCTGGTTTATAACTGGAGACGGGCAGTGTTGACGGTGTGTGCTGGTTTCGGAGGGCTCCATCAGCATCTACAACAGTCTACGGAGTAGCTTGGCAAATCATCATCTCATCACTGGGTGATTCCCTCAGCTGACTGTGAATATATATAGCTATACCGCCAAAGATACCTTTATGTGAATTTTATCTTAATCTATTTTGTTAGTGGGCATTGGCTACCCCCTTCTTTTATAATACATTTAATATTTGTGGTAATGCACTAGGGTGTGCGCTGTTTCTTTTCCCTTTTCTCATAGATTTATCTTGGGAAGTGATTGTTCCATGAATACAGCAGCCCCCATTCCCTGCTAATTGGCAATTTGAACATTCACCTGTGGAGTGGGATTGCACCATCCTCCACTACTCCTGAACAGGACTTGTAACTATATTATATTATTGGTTTATACCATTTTTCTTTAATATATAATCAATTTTTTCATTTTTTCCATTTATATATTTGCATCTTTATTTTGTGTTTAGCGCTGTTATCTTTGTTTTATATATATATATATATTGTGACAAACGGCTTACTCCGGGGCTCCGCCGTCTGTCCGGGACTGTTAGAACACGGTCTTTTATGGTAGGTTAAATGACGAGGCGTAACGTGCTGTTCCTTTAAACAGGCTATTGCCTGGTTTATTCAGTCCCAGGCACTGAGACTGCCACACTGAATACAAAACAAAACATAAGCAAAACAAAACCCTGCTCACCTGAGCAATAACTTAACTAAGGTTCTCCCTGACAGGGGTTGGGGCGGCTTATCCGCTTCCAACAACAAAAATAAGGTACTTTGCAATTTGAGAAAAGAACAGAATAATTTAACCTGTTTGGGGAGAGGTTTTTCCCCTCTCTGCTTCCAGCAGCATTCCTGCCTCCAGACTCTCGGGGAAGAGGGGAGAGGAACCAGGAAATCAGCCTTAAATACCTGATTTCTATCTAGCAGGACAGGTGACAGAAATCAGGCAGCAGACAAACTCTGGTCTGGATCCCTCATCCCTCAGTTCCAGCACTTGCCAAACTGTGGGATGGAGTGCATGTATTCTGAGGCTGCACTTTCCAGCCTAAACAGGATAGAAGCTGTTCAGTATCCTGGGAGCCCTATATATGGAATTTATTACCATCCCCTGGTTTCTGTCACAATATATATATATATATATATATATATATATATATACATCTCAAAGAAAAAAACAGCGCTAAACAAAATAAAGAAAATATATATAAATGGAAAAAATATTATATGTGTGTCTATATATATATATATATATATATATATATATATATATATACAGCTGAACCCCGTTATAACATGGTCCTTGGGGTCCACAGAATCAGACCGCGTTATAACCGGGATCGTGTTAAAATTCACCTTTAACCGGCATCTAGATCTCTCCTCAACCACTGCTCTCCTCTCTCCTGCGCTGTGGGCTCTCTGCTGTCCGTGTTATAAGCGGATTCGCGTTGAGATATATACACAAAAGGTGCAAATCAGAGTCAACAGGTGGTTAAATGTCTAACACCTGTGGGATAAATACGTAGAATCCAGGACGAGATATGATCTATAAAAGAGAAAAATGCCAATATAATGAAGTACGTTTTATCATATAAATAAAGCGCAAGAAAAGTGGCTACTTACAATGTAGCTGAAATAAACAGGCAAAGTGGCTACTTACAATGTAGCTGAAATAAACAGGCATGTAAGGATCAGAGTAGCACATTACCAATGCAACCCTGCTTTAGGATGAATGTTGATGATGTCATTCTCAGGCTGTTTTTGGCACAAATTTTATCTTATAAAATGTATGCTTATGCTTATTCCCTTACACCTTGATAAAGTCCTGTTGGATGAAACATGCTGGTGTGTTTCCTACACCTTCATTGCTAAGCTGATTGTGCAATAAACACAATTTTAATATATCTGGAGTTGCCCTATCTATTTTTGATCCACTGATGCAGATGCTGTGCTCCTTTCCTTCTACATATCCTTCTTTTTATCAAGCAGACTGGTCCCGACGATCTTCCACGCATGGATCCATGATATTTCATGGTCAGATCACGCGCCAATAGAGCTAAGGTGCACCCAATTTAAACTAGACAGGCCGGGAGGAAACTGGAAACTCAATGAATCCTTGTTGAAAATAGTGAAATAGACCCATTCTTTAGGCTCAACAAAGGCACGGTTGACTCTCATTCAATGTTATGGGAAGCGCACAAAGCAACACTACGTGGTACCTTGATCAGCTTAACAGCCAAAAGGAAGAGAGAGAGGAATGCAAACATTGTATCATTACAGGACAAACTGAAAGACCTGTCTGAGAATCATAAACAAGTGGACAGCTCGGACACCCTTCAACAGATAAAAGATGTTAAAATTGAATTAAACCTACTTTTAACCTCCCTCGCAGACAACTCGTTGAGTTGGTCAAAGAGGCTATTTAAAAAAAAAAAAAGCCTTCAGGCCAGATACGTTGCTAGCAAATAAATTGAGAAATAAATGCCCAAATTATATTCGGGCCATAAGACTGAAATCGGGAGCTATCACGGTCAATCCAAAAAAGATAGCAGAGGAATTTACATTTTTTTATGATGAACTGTACAATGGAGAAAAAGTGGCACATAATGATAACACAAAACGGGCTAGGCGGGATTTCCTGGCATACCCCGAGCTACCAAAATTGATCGGTGGAGAGAGGTACTATTTGGGGAGAGACTTTTCCTTGGAAGAACATACCCAAGTGATCAAGGACCTAAAACCATCTAAGGCCCCATGCCCAGATGGTTTCTCAAATTTGTATTATAAAAAATACGTTAAGCTCCTAGCCCCATATTTACTCAAACTGTTCAATGCAGTGTTAGCGGGAGCTTCCTTCCCGGAACACATGCTCCAGGTGTCCATATCCTTAATCTATAAACAGGGAAAAGCTCAGCTGGACTGTAAGAGCTATAGACCAATCTCGCTCATAAACACAGATATCAAAATCTACTCTAAACTAATTGGCAACAGACCAAGTCATATCCTGCCTAGACTAATGCATACAGATCAAGTCAGATTTATCAAGGATTGACAAGTGGCAGATAATACACAACGAATCATTGATCTGATAGAAATAGCCAATATAAAGCAGGTAAAAGTTATGGCGTTAAGTCTAGACGCAGAAAAGGCATTTCATACTGTAGGATTGGCTGGGCATATCTGAGGGACACACTTGGAGCATTAAGTTTCGGGGGGAGGATATCGAAAGTAATTTTATCTTTATACTCCAGCCCGGCCGCTATGGTAATACATCAGCGCCTTCCCCCAGATCCTATTCAGATCAAAAGCGGAACAAGGCAGGGATGCCCTCTATCGCCTCTCCTATTTGTCTTATGTATGGAGTCGCAAGCAGCCCAGATCCATAAGAGCCTAAATATCACTGGCATTGAGTTACACAATCAAACGCATAAGGTCGTCTTATACACGGATTATGTCTTCCTGGTGTTGTCTAAACCTCTCACCTCACTTCCAAACCTTGTTCAATTTGCTAGGAAAATTCAATAAAATCTTAGGATTCAAAATTAACCAAACGAAATTAGAAGCATTGAATATAAACCTACCAAAAGCAATGGAGAAACTAATAGAAATTAATTTTAAGTGGCAACACAAATCTATAAAATATTTGGGAGTCCACATCACAAAAGATTATAAATCTATTTACAAGGCAAATTTCACTAATCTCATATACTGTAGTCCTTGAGAGAGGACATTAGCAAGTGGTCAAACCACAATATCTCCTGGATCTGGATAATATATAGTGTTAAAATGAATCTCCTGCCACGTATCTTATATCTCTTTCAGATTTTACCGGTGCCACTGGGACTGTAGGATATACTCTCACTTCAGTCCGTGATCTCTAAATTCATATGGAAAGGTAGAAAAGCGAGAGTAAGAAAGCTGACCATATTGACACAAACCTCGGAGGGAGGACTGGCGGTACCTTGCCTGTTATCATACTACAAAGTGGTACAATTATGCCAAATTTCCCAGTGGCAGACAGACCTTGAATTGAAAAGTTGGGTAGCATTGGAAAATAGTTTGCTCCCCATTGGAGTTAAACAACCTATTATGGACCCCAAAATCAGAGCGGAAAGCTATGACAATGCCGCTATCCTCATTGATCAACTCACTATCAATTTGGGAGGCTGCCAAATTTAAATGTGCCTTGACCACTAGAAATTCATTGATTCTTACCTGGGACAATCCAGATTTTCCTCCAGGTATGAATGGGACTGATTTTTTAAATGTGGAAACAAAAGGGTCTGATTAGACTTTGGGATCTGGAGGGTAACAATAAGGTTAAATCATTTGAGCAAATTAAATCTGAAAAAAATATCCCCCACTCTGAATTCTTTAGATACCTCCAGATCAGAGCATTCTACAACAAACATAACCCCCGCCCCCCATTGAGTACTTTTGAAAAGCTCTGTCTTTTAGAGACTGATACCCAGGGACTTACATCGCAAATGTATAGAGAAGTGACCGGTTCGGGACCCAAAGTTACTCAAAAACTACGATACATGACACAATGGGAGACAGATCTGGGAGAGGTATTAGAAACCAATGATTGGACAAAGATCATCACAGCCGCAGCCAAGAGTTCAATGTGCACGACGTTAAAGGAGAACGCATATAAAGTTCTTATGAGATGGTATCTCACCCCACTAAAACTATCTAATTTCCTAATAGAATTCTCCCCATTGTGCCCTAGACAATGTGGAGAGACTGCAGATTTGTTACATACTGTATGCTGTGGTCTTGTCCTTGGATCGCCCCCATATGGGAAAAGATTAGAGATTGGCTTCAGAGGATTTTCGACCTCACAATCCCACTGGACCCATGGCTGTTCCTTCTGAATAACTGTAGAGAAAAGAAGAAAACTGGCGCACAGTCCAATGAAGTGGGTCCCAGGATAACAAAAATAGATATTTATTGATGTGAAAACATCCAACAAACGGAGGAGAGCAACCTCTTACGCGTTTCGAACAGTAGTTCTTTGTCAAGGAGAATAACAAATAGCTCAAGTACAGTTCTTATATACCCTACCTGTGTTTTCTATTTTCGCGCCAAAATCGGGTGATAACCGGCGCTTCAAAGGAGCGTCATAATCCATACGATGCTTCCCCCATCCCATGAAGCCAAAAGCGTAGGTGGGCAGGCACTCCCACCGCTCCCCCCCCCGGTGTGGCTACAGAACCCGCATCATAGATATGAGCGGTCTGTGTCGCTACGGGAGCTCGGCACCCCTGAACAACCCCTCCCACATTGCGAGAGGAGCAGACAAAAGTAATCGATCCCAGATACGCCTTCCTCCACCGGTGGGGAAGGAGAGACAGAAGACCAGAGCAATCCATCCACGATGATGAACATTACAAGACGGGAGGGCATTTAAGGGATTCACATCCAAGTTATAATACATAACATATGACAATAATAAAGGTTCTAATAACAAAATCTCTCTAATTAATATTATCATATTATCTCCCTTGAATAACAATAAAAAAAACACATTTATTGAATAACAATTTAAAAGCTAATCTAATACAAAAAAGAAAAATATAAAAAGTATTTAAAAACAATATAATGAACTTCTAAATCCTCCTAAGAGACAGGAGAGAAGAATTGAGGAGGAAAGAAAGGAGGGGAAAAGAAGGGAAGGGGGGGAGGGTTAAGGGAGGGGGAAGGGAGAGGATTAGTCAAAATGGCAGAAAAAGAAGTTAGGAGAGAAAGAGAAAGAAGGGAAAGAGATGACAATAATGTAATTGACATAAAATGAATTCTTCATATATCTCCTAGGAAAAGATTAGATATTGGCTTCAGAGGATTTTCAACCTCACAATCCCACTGGACCGATGGCTGTTCCTTCTGAATAGGCCATTACCAGGTCCAGCCAAAGTAGAATTGAAACTGGTTGCTCACTTTGCAACAGTGACAAGATGCGAGATCGCAGCATTAGGCCAGGTCCCCGCTGGCTACTGCAGCGCCCACTGTGGCGGACGCTGCAGGGACAAGAGCCGCCCCATAATGGGGCCGGACCCGCTGTGAGGGGGGCCGCCGCGCTGCGCCGACAGAAACTCCTGCTCTCAAGAAAATTGAGAGCAAGACTTACAACGGAGTGCTAGGCCACGCCCCCTGGCGGTTCAGCCAATGAGGACTAACCTGCCGGGTGATGTCACGGCCGCCCACGTCACCCTCCCTGTCTTTCCCCCCTGCAGCTCACTGTTGACCGGGGAATTCGGCTGCACACGTCGCCAGCCTCGCAGGCGCGCATGCAGAGCAGGCACTGGGGCCGTAGCCTTAGGCTGCGGTCCCAGTACACCCTGTGCGCACGGCGCGGCGTGCACTGTGCGTGTAAGCACCGCCCCTCAATGGGGCTGGGCCCACTACGCACCGTCACGCAGAAGGTGCAGTTGCGCCGTGCGGCAGGGTTTTTCACAACTCAATAAAATTGAGTTTACTCCTAGCGACGGAGGCGTGGCCACGCGCCCACCGGCGGTTCACCCAATGAGGGCGAACCAGCCGCGTGACGTAATGGCCACGCCCCGCAAATCCCCGACCACGCCCCCTCCCGTCACATGCTCCCCTCTCCCTGTCAGACCGCAGATCGCGGTTAGCGCTGTGACACGCGCCGCCTCCCCCGCCGGGCGCGCGTGTCACAGACATTACTGGGACCGCAGCCTTATGGAAGCAGAAAGAAATTCCATCAATTCCCAAAATTCGGAACAGGATTTGGTTTGTGTGTCAGATGGAAAAGTTGACAAGTTTAGTCAACGACACTGGCGAAAATGTTCTAAAAGACTGGTCGCCATGGCTGGCACAGACAGACATCCCAGGGGTAGAGAGATCCTCAATCTGGCTTTGATAGTCTCAGATGCGTTCTCGTTTGACAGAAATGCTAGGATTAGCGCTACGGATGGCACAGAGTCTGCTGGGGTTGTGAAGGTGTTGAGATCAGGCAGGATCAGATAAGACACGTGACTGCTTAAAGACAACTTTAGACAGAGAAACAGACCCCCCCCTACCCCTTCTTCCCTTCCCCCTCCCACCCCCCCCCCCCCACCTTTTTATTTTGGGATTTAAATTTTGATTTTTCTTGAATTAATGGTTATGATTGACATTGGTATTTAAATGAAACAATGAATGTTTGCTATATGTCTGTACTGCATTAAAAAACAATCACATCTAGATAATACAGTATAAAAAAATATATTAATTAGTATACGTAAGATCAAGGAGAAGGAGAGGCTCAGTTAGTAAAGACCCTGACTGTAAAAAATGACACAGCGTTGTAAGAAGGGGAACCTGTTTAAAATCCCGGTGCCAGCTCCTTGTGACCTTGGACAAGTCACTTTATCTCCCTGTGCCTCAGGCACCAAAAACATAGATTGTAAGCTCATCTTGGCAGGGACCTGTGTCTGCAACAATCCCATGTGCTGCGTACCGCGCGCTGTACTGTCACTGTGAAGCGCTTTAAGTCCTTTTGGGAGAAAAACGCTATATGAAATGTTGTTGTTGTTATTATTAATTGTTTTTATTTCTTCAGAACAATATTGCTTTTATAAAATGTTATATTTATTAATGGATCAAGAAATAATTTCTATGTAGATATAAATCATGCATATTAAGTATTTGAAACCTCTTCATCATGTGTTAAAATAAAGATGTAACGTTTGAGGTTTTTGAGAACTCGGTACGGAATATCAATGTGAGCCTACTCTATTAATTGATACAGTATGGCAGTTTGCAACAAGGCTACACTTTTCCAGGAATAAAAACTGCTAGAAGGAATTTGAATATTTAAGAAACGTAAAAAGAAAAGTTACATCCATTGGAAATGGTTAAACTGCAATTAAGCTTTAATGAAAGCTTACAGTATGTTTACAGAGAGGAATATGTAGCAGTTAATATGGATAGGATTGTATAGAATAGCACTGAGGTCCTGCTGCTTTAATGCCTTTATAAATATTTTAGAAAGGGGTACTGAATATCGTAATTACACTGAGTCACGCAGTGGTGAATACAGTTAAAGTTGGCCTGTAGGGCTTAAAGATAGACATAGATTTGCTATAAAATAGTGTAGGAAGGTGTATAATGGCTGCTGATTACTTTAGACTTAAGCATTAACTTACTGGTCCTAAAAAATATAAAACTCATGCATGTGAATCAGGAAATTCTTAGCCCTGTTCACCGCCAATGCTTACAGGTTACGCAAGTAATAGAAGAATATGTGAATTATCTAAGTGAACCACTTTGCTCAATTAGAATTATATATTTATTTATGTTTATGCCAAGTGAATTTTTTTTATCTCAATATATCTTATCCATGAGTAATCCCACAGTGCAGCTTTAAATAAAAAAAATAAAAAACATCCATTGATGTTTAAAAATGACTACAATGTCTCAGTGCACAAAGCCTTTCTAAATTCATGCTTGTTTCCTGTTGTAACCCCTTGAGTTCTGGGTACAGCTGATACTGATACTCGAGAAAAGATCACTACACTACACATATGATTATTTCAGTCCTTTCTCTCTGCTTTTCTGGAGCATCGGCGTAGGGGACATACCCCTCTTTGTATACATCCAAATATACTAGCACCTTCAAACAGATTCATATTCCCCATAACGCGTTCCATCAGTCTCTGTAAAGTAGCTGGGGCTCCTGACACTCCTGCCGCATGGGCTCAAATTGATAGAATCCAAAAACGGGCATATAAAAGCGGTCTTCTCTTTGTCTTGTTTGCACATGGGGATATGATAATAAACGCTATGGAGGTCCAGGACCAAGAACCATCTGCTCCCTGTGATACAATCCAATGCATCCTCTATGTGGTATATTGATCCGGAGAGGTCTAACGTGCGATAGTTAATACACATTCTTACTGCCCTGCTCTTCTTCTGGGCCACAATTATGGGTGATGTGTATGGGCTGTGGGATTCCGAAATTATGCCGGCCCCCCATCAATTCTTATAGATGTCTTTTTACATCCTCAGCAGCCAGATCCAAACTCCGTGACCTATCCCTGAATGGGCGGGTATCATGAAGGCGAGTCTGTTGCTTCACTTCCTTGGCTTTTCCTACATCGCACTCCTGAGTGGAGAAAACTTTGGGCCTTCGAGCCATCTTCTCTCGCAGCAGTTTCTTCCAGTGTTCTAGAACAGTACTGTCACAGAAGTTAAACATATACGTGGACAGTCTACCCCTTCGGTTTTGTTTGTCGGGGCTGGGCCCATTACTTCGGCACTATACAGGTGGGCCACAACCGTGCCTTTTTGTACCAACATACCATGGGCGGTCTCGTTTCTCACTCTACCTCATATGTTTACAATTTCCCCAGGGGTACGGATAATACACCGCTTTTCACCAATAGCCCTCCTTGGTATTCCCCACGGGCGGGACAGGGGACTGTCTATCAAGATAGTGGACCCTTCTATATTTCACTGCAGTGTTACTTTTTCAGTTATCCTTTGTACACTGTTGTGGGGCACTCAAACGGGGGGGGGGGGTCATGCCCATGTGATCTCCCCCAAAGGCCCAAATTTTCAAGAGTTTGAAAATAATGGATATCTGAGACCTCACTATTCAAGAGTACATTGCATGTTTGTTCTTCGATTCTCGTCTTCACTGGCACTGATGGCCCCAGTAGCCCCCTGGTAAATGAGAGGTACGATAGACTCTTGCTTGTGCTGTCTGAACTGAGCCTTTCTAGACTCTGGGCCTAGTATGCACCTTTACTGGGTTCAGAGGTCGGTTCCTGAGGAAGAGCTAGAACGGATAAATTGCTTCACTACCTGTGGTAGATTCACTCTCTTCTGGCAATGGATGTCATAGTGTCCTTCTCAGCTTCTATAACAGAAATCCAACCCTCCAGTTTTCAGCTTGGAGTTTCTCCAAGGCTTCCTTCCCCATCTAGAGGTTGGTTCCCTACACGGTGGCCACCATGCTTCTGCCCGGTATTTCTCATGATTATTTAAATTTAGCACTTCTTCCATCCACATGGCAGTCATCAATTCTGATATCACCCCTGCAGACTCACCTACCTTATCTGACCCCGGGCGCTCTTCCCTTGGTCTATCAGGGGTCATAGCTCGTGGCTGTCTTTCCTCTGCAGGCCGGATGCCTGCAGTGCTATCTCCTGATCCCCGTTAACCATTGTCCTCCACGCTTTTAGCGGACCACCTGCGGCCGGGTGGAGTGCCATCTGTTCTTTCTCATCCCGTATTTCTTGTAGTAGCTCTGGGAACCTTGGGGGAGATTCTTTCCACTCCACGTGTCACAGGTAGAGAGAGGGTCATTACATCTCCGGATGATACTTCCTGGATCAATTGTTCTACTGAGGTGCGATCAACCCTTATTCCTCACTACTCTCATTAAAGCTACCTCGAGTCTGTGCAAGAACCTCACCGTCTTGCTGATACAGGCTCATGCAGATCTGATCTCATCTGTCATGGCCACCCCCTCTTAAAGGCTCCTCTCCCTCTTAGTCCCACCTCTTCCTCAGCCTTTGTCTTAGGCTGCTATTATGTCCTTCACCAGTAACCTGTCCATAGCACACTGGAGAGGAACCCTGTGTGATGCAATCAACAGTGTGAGAGTGTTGATTGCATCACACAGGTGGTTATACTTAGGTTACAGAAAAAGATTACAAGAACCTACAGTATAAAAATGCAGACAGTTTCTTAAAATCAAAATAATAAAAAAAGAATTCCTATACGTTAGCACTGAAAATGTAGCAGTTTCTTCCCAGAGAGGTCACTGGAGGATGAAAGATGAGAATTAATGATCCTAAAACACAGCTCTGTTGAATTCTGATTCACGTCTCAAATGTATTTGTACGTAGTTTATATTCTAAACTTCTTGCATTTAAAACAACATAACCCAACCTTTCTGGGTGTGTTCTCAACCCACCTTTTTCATCAATCCCTCTAAATTGCTTTTTTACAACTTTAAGAGGAAAAAAAGTTATTTTTTAAACTTTTCCTAAATATTTAAAAGACTACCTAACTTTGTTTCCACAATACTTAGACAAAAGTAATCTTCACTGTTGCGTCTGTGTACTTAATATGCACGCCTGGATATGAACAACCTACTGTAATTACTTCTGCACAAGAAACCGATATCTGTCCTTTGCACCTCAAAATCATGAACTGTTTGAGATCATTCGTCTCATTGTATATCTCGTTATTTTCTGCTTATACGACATCCACATTTACATGGACCACTTCTAACTGATTTAGGGACATTTTCAGCCACAATTCCCAATGGATTTAAATAGGGATTTTCATCCGAATACGGCTGCTTCAGAGTTGATAGCATTTACACCTTATTCTGATGTTCACAATGCATCATCTAAAATTAGCAAATCTGAGCTCTTGACTTATTATTGGGTTTGTCTATTGCAATTCATTTGATTACCATAGGCATCTGGTGAGTGCACACAATTGGATAAGATTCAAATATATATTTGCAGTACAGTCAGGATTGCTGCCGTAAGCCCCTGTGCAATGCATGTGCAGTACATTCAACTCAAAACTCTTTAACTTATGATTTTATTTCCGTGTGCTTTCTGACCTTTAGTGCTAAATTGTGTCTTAACTCCGTCATAAATAATGGAATGGAGCGCACTTTTAAAGTAAGCTACGCTGAAAGGCAGCTAAAGGCCATCAAAAATATGACCTTTGGCAAACAATCTTTTAAGCAGGAATTACCTAAGGAAGCCTATATGAATTCAACGTAATATTAGAATCATGGCACCCCCAAGTATGTCCTGTTCTTTTTTTTTTTTTTTTTTTTTTTTAATGTTTTATTAGTGTTAAAAAAATATAATTATTTTCTTAATCTCTGACATCGGAAGTTACCATTGTAACCTTTAGACTGCATCGGGGTCTGGGGAGAGCTTTATTTTAAGCTGCCCAGCACTAATTATTTCAAACGCTTATATCTCCTAAACAGTGCATTAGATGAAAAACAAAGAGCATCAGAAAGGGAAAGAACAGCTCTCAGTAAGTAAAAATAATAACAATGCAAAATAAATAACGATCAGCGCTTTTAACGTTTTTTTTTTTCTTTTACATTCATTTATATAGTATCAAACATTAGCAATAAGAAAAGTCACAACAGTCATACTTCTCTTTATTTTTTTGGTATTGACAGTGCATGTGAAAATAGTTTGTCAAAATCAAAACCGCATTCCCGCAAAATCCTGTTGTGTGGAACGCTTCTCTTTTTAGAGTGCTGGAAACTTAGGTAACAATACCTTGGGGCATACTATACTATACTGCAGGGGTGTGAAAACTGGGGGGCGCGAGATTTTTCAGAGGCCCCGCATTCTTCCCCAAGGCATTTAAATTAAATGCCGGACGATCGCGTGAGGCCTCTGCAATTCAACTTACCTTGATTCTGCCAGCTCAGGACTCGTCTCCATGGCAACGCGGCATCAAATACTGCAGTTGGGTCATGTGACGTCACGTCACATGACCCCGCTGCCTCATTTAACGCTGCACCAAGGTAAGGGGAGGAGGGGTGCGAGCACCGGGGGTGGCAAGGCAGCTTGTACTGTATGTGTTAAGGTTAAAGCTACGCAATTCTAGGGCTAAATCATTGCAACATATGCATCAAACCTAAAATCCTATTGATTTCAAAGGGATTCTTTTCTTTGATACATATGATGCAGATTTTGTGCACCAGAATTGCACCACTTTTACCTTGATCCATGTACCCTTTGGTTATTGATTTCCAGAAACTTTCAGAAATCGTGCATACCAGTGATGCTTTGCATAATTTGGTTTTGTAGAATAGACAGCTGGGCCTAGATTACCATATCTTTCTGAAAGAGTCTTAAATTGCATCCGAGACCTGTGTCTTGACTGCTATCATCAACGACGGGGAAGGCCAGGTGTTATATAGAGTCCTGTGCACAGAGGGATGCTATTAAATAGAGACTTCTGATCATTTTGAATTGAACAAACAAAGATATGTGAAGAAGGGTTGGGAGTACAGATCAATAAAAATGTGAGGGGGAAAAGGGTAGGGGGTTGCATATACAGTAGTACAAGCAAAAGTACAGGTTTATTCTTTATCATATTATACATGATATTGAGTGAGAAATCCTTGGCGTATACTTCGCTTCTGAAGTCGAATAACTGTAGTTTATTAGTTAACATGCAGAGAAGAGTCATGATCCTAAGAATCAACACAGGTCTATCATATGTACATTGAAATTGGTTATATTGAATGTATCACTGTTAACCCCCTCCCCCCTCTGGGAGATCTTGCCTAGGCTACAGGTCAGTGTGGTGCTGGTTACCTGTGAGGGTCCAGGAGAGATGAGCTTCCACGATGTTGTGGGGAACAGGACAGGCTTTAGGTGATCCTCAGGTTCTTTTCGTGGTGGCAGTGCCTCCAGTCACTGTAGGCTTCAGCATAGCTGAAGGCAGTCCCTACCATGACTGTTCTTTTCTCCTATACTTCTGTCCAATAGACTGCGACTTAGCCAGAAGTATATAAAAAGGGTCTTTATTTGTAGCAGCCACTGCAGATGGTATAACAGCGTTGCATATAGTGGAGAATGGGTTTCAGGCCCTTGGATGGTGCTGGTGAGAAGATAATGTTGAGGCCATGTGCTCTGCACAGATCTTGGTCTCTCAGCCCCAGAAGGGGCTTGAGCTCCTCTCCCCCTGGTTGGAAGGCACTGACTATCAATTTGGAAGGCATTCTCCCAAATGCAAAAATGGAGGCCACAGGGTCTGCACCATGATTTGCTGCAACACAGACCCGGTGTCACCTCCTCTCCTGACACTCAGGGAGGGGTGGGGGGGGGGGGAGGAAGAAACCACACCAGATAGCCTTTCACTGTTTGTAACTTACCAGAACTTATGTGACAGGACGGCAGGAAGGTAGCTGGGCCAGCCATGGCTATAGGAATATAAAGATCTATAGTTGCACCATGGAGTAACAAAGGAGGGAGAGGAGTAGGTGGTGTGATTACTTTTTATTGAACCAACAAGTAGTTGTAGTGTGAGGTTTTCAAACCTCTCAGGGTCCTTCATCGGGTATCTGAAGGACCCTGAGAAGTTCTTAAGCTTGTAACATTTCAACTACTTTTTGGTACAATAAAAGGTATCCCACTAACTCCTCTCTCTCCATCCTTTGTTACTACATGGAAGAAAAGAGCAACACGACTACCCACCCTTCTTTGCATAGTTGCACCATGAATTCCATATAACTCAAAACTTGTTCAGGGAATCTTTAATAAAGCTAGTCATTTTTTCATACCCTAATTCTACTATTTTTTTTTTTTCAAGAAAAGCTATTTAATCCAACCAGAGGAAATACTTTATCATTCACCTTGAACGACAGAAGGTGCCTTCCTGGGTGTGTTATGGAGCAGTACCGCTTAGTAAACATGGCAATAGGGCTTGGCAGATCCTACAATATTAATATAGTTTGATGCCTTTATTAGAATGTGTAGGTTTTCTTTAAATTGCTGAGTGTCTTACTGTAGCATTATGCAAATTGAACATCCCTATAGAGGCATACAAATTAACATCAAGAATCACCTCATCCGTGAAAGATTAATTTACATTGATTATATAATTTAATGGCAAAGTCACCAACTCTGACAAGTTTGCAATTGAAAACCCTACAAGGAAATGTGACAAAATTGTTAGCACAATCAGTATTAAGGACTTTATTCCATATTGTCCAAAGCAGCCACTCAGGCTTTTTTTGGTTTGAAAATTCCCATTAAAGCAGCAGTCCAAGCTGACGTTTCCCCCCCCCCCCCCTTTAATATGTGCATCAATACAATCCACACAATGATAAGTAATTAGCTAAGTTGCCGATCTATCAACATTCTGCTCTGGGGTTCACTAAATGACTGTACAAGAGTATTGACTCAGTATTTGTTACTTTGTAAATGGATGCTAAAGAAACAGAAAAAGGCTCATTACATAATGATATATTAAAAATGTCATTTTTTTTATTTTATTTTTTAAATTCTACAAGTATTTTCACATGGTATAGAACTAATTTATTAAAAAAAAAAAACGTAGGATATTGGTTGGTCTGCAGCGTTAAAATTAATTCAATTTTTCGGAGTAAAGCGGCCCAAATGGCTGCTTCTCAAAAATATAGAATAACCCCTTAAATCTTAATAGATTTACCTATATGTGAATTTATGAATATTTTAATCTACAATCCTTTCCAGAAATGAAATCGGGATTATAAATATACATGTTAATTGAACATGAATTATGCTGGTATATTAAATGCTGTATTTTATTGTAACAAGCGTTAGAATCCAGGGCAGATGATTTCTAACTATTCATAAAGCAGCAACTTAACATGTAAAACTCATCTGCAGTTCAGATTTCCCGGTGCACATTCCACCTGGGAAATTGTAGCAATTAGCATGTTCTACTGGCATTGTCGGCAAACTTGCATTTAGCCATTTTCCTTGCTCCTACAAATAGGTCTCTCCAGCCATAGTATATCTCATTATTTTCTGCTTATACGACATCCACATTTACATGGACCACTTCTAACTGATTTAGGGACATTTTTAGCCACAAATCCCAATGGATTTAAATAGGGATTTTCATCTGAATACGGTCGCTTCAGAGTTTATAGCATTTACACCTTATTCTGAGCTTGTGACTTATTATTGCGTTTGTCTATTACTATCCATCGTGGCATAAAACAGTTCACTATTAAGTCGATATGTTTGTTTTTCTAGAATTGGGTGTCTTGCATTTTGTTAAAAAAAAAATTGGCGCAACTTTCTTGTTATATATTTTTACAAAGGTTTAGCACTGCTCAAAATCACATTCGACTTATGTTTATAAATAAACTCTGGAACTGTCAGATTTTGTGTGTGAGATGCATAAGGAATATGGTGAATATGAGCGTGTTGATGGACCTCTGATGGTGTTCACTGCTTTTGTTATTTCCCAGTTCTTATGCAACTGTTTTCCATATTGTGTCACCTTGAATTCATCTGTACAAACCTTAATTACAGGCCAAAATCATGAGCTATTGTGTAGTGTCTTTCACTAGGAAATGTAAAAGACCATTAGTAATAGACGCGTGGTTAATCGTGACTAATTTACAGGATATTCTTTGTACATTAAATGTCGGAAAATTGGGCATTTAAAAAAAAAAATCTAATCAATAACTTTTGAATTTAAATAAATTCAATAATGCCATGAAGGTTTCTTACTGTAGGTCCTTTATTCTTAGTGAAATTTAGTTAAAGGGAAAATGAGTTATCTTCACTTAATTTCTGGAAAGTTGGAGACAAATAAGTTCTCCCTCTTTGAATAAAAATCCTGTGTTTTTATGTTAACCGATCTCACCTCTAAAAATGCTGACCTCAGTCTTACCAAATTCTACAGCAGATGTTTAGTCTGTTATTTCACTAAACGAAATAAATACAGTGTACGTAAAGAGCTATAAAAAGTCATCATCGTATCTTAAACAAAATATGTGTACCAATTCAGATAGTGGAAGGCATGCATTGATTTTGTTTAAAATCCCCTCTG
>NC_134486.1:47058840-47078840 GCF_040206685.1 Ascaphus truei | reverse complement strand
TGCTTCTACACTAGCCTCCTACTTCTGCGCACCATATCACCATGTCATGTTAAGGGTGATTACCTATGTGCGCAGAGTGTGTACGTGCGGCTTCTGCATGGGCTGCTAGGTGCAATGCACGAACACCCTCATAACAACAGATATTACCGATACCTTACTGACAGTAGTGAGGGAGTGCCTAATTGGGTTCACATTACCTCCAAGGTGTTTTGGTAATCTCTTTTAGATGCCTTAGTTTGCCGACATTTATATACCATACTTGAGTGTCTGCCTATAGTCTGAACTTATGTTAAGAGTATGGGCAATATATGTCCTCATTAGAGACTTAGCTCTGACAGCGCTGGTGAATCTATGTAGCAACCAGTGCAATCTCTATCTGGGGTAGATACTATATAGGTCTAACCTAGCGCATTATATGCCACATACATCATGAGTGTATCCATTTAGAGCGCATTACACGCCTAGATACACTCACATAGAGACAGTCCTTTCGGTGGGCTCTCTCAGGCTCCTTTCCTATATTTTAGGTAGCTATAACTTTTAGCATCTGATCCCGAGTATCTATCAGGGATCATACCATATCTACATACCTAGACCTGGGTGGGTTACCAACGGATACAGTCACGTGCTGTTCAAATATAGTATTTAATTACGTTTTAACACCCTATTTTTTATTCATAGTTATTAATAAAGTATTTTAAATTTATCACTATACATTTGTTGTGAATGAGTGCTACAAGACTGGGTTCTTTTTCTCCCATTTGATACTATCTGACCCAGTATTGGCAGTTCTTATGTTGCTATGATAATTTAGTATTGGTAATTCCTGTGGTTTGTTTATTGCTTCAAATTCACAACATTCATGCTATAAACCAGCCACTGCAATTTAGTAAGTGTTGCCCTCTGAATGATACATTTCCTATAGAACATATTACTTTATGATATTAAAGTTTGTTCTCCCACTTTTGTAACAAAGGAGGGAGAGGGAGTAGATGGTATGATACCTTTTATTGGACCAGCAAGTAGTTGATATGTTACAAGCTTTCGAACCTCTCTGGGTCCTTCATTGGGTATATGACACAGCTACTGTACCCACCCTTTTCTCTCCCACTTATACGTCAATGCCATGTGTTATTAATAAGTAACTATGCTTGTGTTACCTTGATTGAAATCATTCTGTATTATTTTTGTCTTTTCCTTGACTTTCTTTGCATGACTATGTTTTCCATTACAAATGTAGCACTGTGGGAGATACACAGCTTCTGCTACCTGGTACAGTATGTGGTGCGAATACATGTTAGGATCAGGAGAGCTGAGTTGGATCTGCGGTGGTATGGAGATCAGGACAGGCTTAGATTCTCTCTCTGTAGTTCTTCTCATGGTGTTAGCACCTCCAGCCGTAGTGGGTTCCAGGGTGTCCAGAGATCAGCCCCCACTATTGCACACGTCTCCCTCCTGCCCAAGGACTGATGCTTAGACAGGAGTGTAATGAACAAGGGTCTTTATTGGCATGCACCCACTGCAGATGATTCCATACAGCGATGCAGAGTCTCAGAGGTCCCAGGCCTCTGGATGGTGATTGCCCCTGCTCTTACAAGGCATCCGTGGGTTCAATCAGATGTTCCCCCAGACACAGGCCGGGGGGGTGGGGGGAGCACATTTATCCCGCGATGGGAGAGACTTAGAGCTCTACTGCTCTCCTACTCCTCAAGAGCAGGACTGACTAAATTTGTCACTCCCTCCTAGGAGGAAAAAGAAGGGACGGGCTCATGGTCTATACCTATACCAGATAGGCTTACACAGGCCATGAGTCACCACCACACTTCTGTCACTCATAAGAGGGGCATGAGGGGGGGGGGTCAAAAAGCCCATAGATTAACCTGTCACAGCCTAGACTACTAGGAGTTACATGACAGGGAGGAGAGATAGGCCAGAAGATACAGACCACGTTACACAAATGTAAAGGATTCAACTTGTTTACCAACTTTTTGTAGCTGTGGAAATTGTTTGCCATCTATGTCATTGTTTAAGTATGCAAAATGTATCATTTATTTTTCTGCTGGATGCATTCTATTGAAGGTGATGTCCATTTAGTTAATGTAATAACATAATTAGTGTATGCTAAGTTTCACTGGAAGAATTGATGGTTTTGTTAAGCCCAAATCATTGTTTGATTTAGTTTAAGGGAACGGTCTCTTGGCTGTGTAATTTCTGGTTACCCTGCGTTTACGAACAGGCGCAAGATTTTGTTTCAAGAGGCAGTATTTTGACATGAGATAGCACAGACCGTTTTTAACCAATTTCACAACTACAGTAAGAGTATTAGTGTAGCTGAGGGGTAGAGAATGACTGGCTAAAGATAGCCATTTATTATTCATTAGGTGGATGCATCTGCCACACTGTTGCCCAGTATTGTATATAATGAGTGCATTGTCCTCACCTTAATTATATCTTTTGTGATTTGTTTTAGCATATTCTGGAAACAGATGTGTAGTGTGTTTGTAAGCATTTTTCTTAATAACTGTGTAAAACACAGAGCCAACATTTCAGAAAATGAATATGCTTGGAATTGATTATTATATTTCAAATAATAATAGTGCTACAGTCATCTGCATGTGTGGAGCACAGATGTGCACAGTATGCAGCGCAGTACTGAACAAAATCGCAGAAGCTCCTTTTTTCAGGATTCAACGGAGCTTTAGAAAGCGAGTGGAGACTTAGGTATCACCAGGCATCCCTTGGCATGAAACATTCTCTTTCTACTTTTACTACCCCATTAATACCTTGGATGCTACATCTCTATCTACTCTGATATTTTTCTGTCTCAATATTTCATGTAACTGCTATCTCTTTATTAGAAGCCTGAATACAGCATTTCTGCTGATTATGTATTTAAGTCATATACTTTTTCTCAGATAGCTTTCCCCTGAGACATAGCTCATCACTTTTTTTTTTTTTTTAAACCTTTCGTTGTGATGTGGTCTCTTTGACAAAGGCCTGCTGGGCTGAAACGCGTCAGAGGATCCGTCAGTACTACACTTTCCTGCAATAAAGTTTTTTTAGTCACCATACCAGCCTTCCTCTGATCTTTCACTACGGCTGTGCATCGCATCTTCCTCCGGTGGGAAGAGTTCCTGTTGCTTTCGTTGTGATGGAATTTGATTACAATATTTCCTCTTGCAGAACTCACAGAGCAAGAGAGAACATGTGTTGAACTATATAACCATTGAATTAGCAGCCATGAATTATTTATGAATTACTTATGGTTTCCAGTCCGGTTGACAAAATCAGACGTTATTTACTACATTGAAGTGCTTACTGTGTGCTGTAATTGTCCAACTTGTAACAGGCAGATTTATTGGGGGGGGGGGAGGGTCATGTGACTGCTCAGATGTATAAAAGTAACACCACTTTAAGGGAGGCATTAGCATTGGCATCTTAAGAAGTGATGCACTTTAAAGTGATAATTTTTAAGTGAGAATATATAGTTAGACTATAGTTTGACTAGAGGTGGACTGGGGACTGCATCTTTCTGCAAACTCTTCTTCACAAGGCAACAAACGGTGAGCTAATCTGACCACACTATGATCCCATGCTTGTTAGCCTGCACACCTAACCCTCCCCCCATTACACCTTATTTTACTGCAGCCTCTCCCAACACTGACTGCACATAACTGCCCTCTTTCCCCTCAACCCTCACCCCGTCACCCCGTCACCCCTCTGCAAACCCTGAATAGGCCCTAGAATTGCAATGCCGCAAAACATTTTGACAAGGAAAAGGCACACCCCTGTTGTTTAGTCTGCACACACTCACTTGGCTCACAACAGCTTCATGCAACGTTACCTACCTCTGTGATAATGAATCTGCTATGTACCTCAACTTTGTTCTTTCTCGTGGCCTCATGGAAATGTTATTCTCTCTATCCACTACAAACTCCTCCCTCCTGGCCCACGCCCAACATCACCATACACCCTGGATTACTCAAAAGCCTTGCACTATCTACTGAATGTTGGTGGATAACTCTGAAAACAGCACACCAACCACCACTAACTCTAATAGCAAACATCACAAATTTACAACTTGCAAAAAACTACTCACATTTCAACTCATACTATTACTTTCTTTAGCAGGTGATATTGAACTTAACACAGGTCCTCCCTTTTCAACTGTGTCCCATACCCCTGAGAATACCTGCTTCAAATTCCAAAAAGGTCTATACCATATAAATATCCGGAGCCTGCAGTCCAAGCTGGATGAACTAAGGGCTTGGTGCCCTATGAATAATCCCAAAGCCATCGTTCTCACAGAAACATGGCTAACCCCTAAAACCCCTGATGCAAATATCGCCATTCAGGGATACTCCATTTCTAGGAGAGATAGGTCAGAGAGGAGGAAGGGTGTTATTTTATATTGCAGACACCTTACAATTTACACTGTTAAATTGCCCCCCAAACCCACCCTCTTGGCAAAATCTGCCTCCCCTTTTCTAAGCCTATCTTGGTTGCTGGCATCTACTGCCCCCATAAAGCCTCTCTCCAGTCCCTGACTGATATCACCCAGTTTCTTGTCTCCATTTCCTCTCTGAATGAGAAGAGTGAGCTGCTAGTTCTTGGGGATTTCAATTACAATCGGCTCGACCCTAAAAACCACAAAATCCAGATACAACTCAAGTACCTTAACCTAACGCAACTCATTTCCCAACCCACATGGACAAACCTGAAATCTCACAACCATTCCTTGCTAGCCTGGATTCTCTCCTCAAATCCCAGCAGAATCCAATCCTCTGGCATGCTTCCTGACATTTTCAGTGACCATGCAATAGTGTACTGTGTAAGGAAAATTAAACCACCCCAATCAAGCCCTAAAGTTCTCCTCACTAGAACATTTAGAAACTTTAACCCACAACAGTTTATGGCTGACCTTACCAACGGCCCTTGGTACAGAATCGTTTTAATTCCTGACCCTGATTCTGCGCTCGACTATTTCCAATCCAAGTTCTTAAAACTCTGCGATATCCATGCTCCACTACGCAGAATAAGAGTACGGAGGGCCCACCTTCCATGGTTTACAACTAACTTTATAGCGTTCAGGGATGCCTTGTGGAAATGCAAAAAGATGTTGACCGAGGTCACATAAGTCCCTTCTTAGCACGCACTCATGGTGCAACAATAATGAATAGTAGGGAGGATATAGTAATCCTTAGAGGAGCCTAACTGATGGCAGTCACCCACAAAAGGCAGTGCTATATGGCGACAGGACGTCTAACCTGTTAAAATGAAAATAATAAATGTTTATTAGGATATCAATACGCCGAAACAGGTGAAAAGTATGTATAAGTGAGTTAAAACTTAGAATAAAATATTCCCCAAGCTGAGAGGTGCTAGTGCGGTTAGCGATAGTGCTGGCTAGTAATGACAGGGTTAAATGCACAGCGAACCAAACGCTCTTGTCACACTCTAATGTAGCCCTCCATAAATCACTGTAAAGTAGCTGGATGGTAAATGGTGTCATACAAAAAAGTTGCAAAATATATCACTCAGTAATGATAGGACAAATAGGCAATAGTAAGCACTGTACTGCACCGACACACTTTATTCGAGCAAATACCCAGTATGTACCTGGCAGATACCTGGAATGCGCCGCTCCTCACCTCTGACAAGCCCCGTTGCGTTTGCCTTCCCAGCCTGGGTTCATGCCTGGCTGACGGGGGGCTGATCTGTTAAATGATAATGATTAGGATTTAATAGGCTGCAATGCTTCGCGTGTCTACCAGATGGCATAAATTCATGAATTGTAATGCAGTATATATATATATACTGTGCGGTATTGCAGCCAGCGGGAATAAAATGCTTCAATCCCTGCCTGGAAAATAACCCAATGCACTCGGGCAGAAAACAGTCACAAACCTCAATACACCCGGGTATACCCGAATTCGTGGGACTAGCCAAGCTCGAATAAAGTGTGTCGCCAGTGTATGTATAACATCCATATAAATCACACCATCAACCACAGACCGCAGCTCAGTGTGATGTGTAACACACTAAAGTAGCATGCTGAGTACACAGTAATACAACTATGTTGCAAATAGTACCCAGGGATCACAGAAAGTGAGTACCAGAGACAGGCTATGAGTAGCCGTGAATAATACAAACGTATCTGCTGCCTTTGCTGCTGTGAGGATGTGGACGCTACAACCGCTGACTAACACCAGACCTCATGCGGACGCCACCGACGTGACATCACAGCACCCAACAATCGTTTCGTGTCGTGAGACACTTCTTCAGGGGGGAGGGGCTACACACTCAAGTGTCCATGCGCCTAATATACCCTCTAGTGAGAGGGAGGAGCAAACAGTAAGGGCTGATCTCTGGTGTTGCCTGTCTGTAATTAACAGACACGGCTTGTTGCTCTGTGCTGTATCCACTCACAAATTTGGAGGAGAGAGGAGGGGGGTTATTCCCACACAGATGAGGGGGTTATTTAAGAAAGACGACGTATCATGTAATTAGGTAGATATAGCAATACAGTGTGAGTGAATACATAAATAACCAAACAAATCAGTTATTTTAAAGTTGCACACCAACTGGCATATTGAGCATGATAATAGTCTTGATACAGATGAAACATCAAGATATACATGACACTAGTAGTAGCTTGTGTGCATAGGCTTAAGTTCCAGATGAACATGATGTAGGGGATAAATGTATAAGGTAATATAATCACTATAGTGGAGCACACCAGGGTATATATATATACCTCTTTACCATCAGAAACCCGTTTTGACCACTAGGGGGTGGACTGTACACTGTATCACATTTCCACAACCCTGGTGTGCTCCACTATAGTGATTATATTACCTTATACATTTATCCCCTTCATCATGTTCATCTGGAACTTAAGCCTATGCACACAAGCTACTACTAGTGTCATGTATATCTTGATGTTTCATCTGTATCAAGACTATTATCATGCTCAATATGCCAGTTTGTGTGCAACTTTAAAATAACTGATTTGTTTGGTTATTTATGTATTTACTCACACTGTATTGCTATATCTACCTAATTACATGATACGTCGTCTTTCTTAAATAACCCCCTCATATATATATATACACCTGAATTCCACTACCCAAAATTATAGGAAGTAATAATGTAGCAAACAAAGATGTTTTCAGAAACAGCACATTGTGGATGATAATAAGTGGTAGAACCGGCTCTAAACAGACATATGTTGAGATGCCACTGATGATTACGTGGAGGGTAAGTGTATGCATAATGAAGGTATGTTGGGGTTGCATCGCGAAGTATTAGATTATATATATACCTGATATGCGAGGAGGAGTTTTTGGTGCTAAATTGTAGTGCTTTAAAAAGTGCTCACTGACTCCCCACAGTTATGCTCCCGGAAGAAGCCTTACGGCGAAACGGCCGTTGGAGTATCTATACCACTCACTTTCCTGTGTCCCACTGCTGCACCGTGCTGACCATCTCCTTGCTTGGAGCTTTACTGCTGATGCTGTTTTGTCCGTTCTCTGTGACTGCTGTATGATTGCTGCCTGATGCTAACAGTGAGCGGGATGCCGGGGGCTTGCATTGCCTCTTACTTACCTCTGTCTTGGACTCCCCTTCTCCTCTGGATGTCTGGTGCAGCGTCATAGCAAGTATCTGGACATTTCCTTGCTCCACGGTAGCCTTTGGGACACTATCATTTTTGTCTGCCACAGCTTGTATCAGTTACACCTAGCTGTGGCATTAGGGAGTTATTTTCTCATGTTTTTCTCCCTTGTTTTCTATGCTGACTCATTGTTTCCATTTTAGTCTTTGAGGGGACCCCACCTCTGCATATTTTAGACATTTATTTTCTGTCTTTCTCTGGCTCTTTATTATAACAGCCAGGGTCTAGCCACCACCTTCTGGCTACACAGCATCTAGGGTATTCATTCATTATATTTTTATTGTTGCTCTTTTTTCTGTGTTTACTTGGGTTTGTGTAGATATTGTTTTTTATAGTCATTTGTATTATCATGTGTTGCTGATCGGCCGATCTCCATTGCATTTCCAGGGGAAATTATTTCCCCCTGGATTTGCATTATCATACCTATGTATTTTGCATGTTACATACAGTTCAACCCCCTTATAACACTGTGCTTGGGGTCCAAAGAATCGCATCGCACTATAAGCGGATCGCGTTAGACATAATGTACAATTGCATGCATTGTACAATAAAGTATTTAAGACACCAATTATTGTGTTGTAAAGTATTCATAAATATGAAAATTGGGAGCCATGCTTGCATCGCGTTATAAGCGGATGCGCGTTGTAACGGATCGCGTTATAACGGGGTTGAGCTGTATTTTGGGTCTCTACATTTTTATTGTGTATTCTTTGGTTCAGCAGTGTTCATTTAGTATGTGTTTAGGTATATTTTAATATTATTTTTGTGTTTTGTATTGCTAATAAAATCCATTTTGTACTTTCACATATTTTTCGTGTGCTTTCAACAAACCCTCTTTTTCTTTTTGTGTTCATATATCATATTGGGTTGTTAGCACCGCCAGAGGGTAAATTTAACCCCTACATCTGGCCTAGTGATTTATTTTGATTTATGGGGGATGGTTTTGATTGCGGCACCAACTCTGTGTGTTTGATATATATATACACCTCTTTACCATCAGAAACCCGTTTTGACCACTAGGGGGTGGACTGTACACTATATCACATTTCCACAACCCTGGTGTGCTCCACTATAGTGGTTATATTACCTTATACATTTATCCCCTACATCATGTTCATCTGGAACTTAAGCCTATGCACACAAGCTACTACTAGTGTCATGTATATCTTGATGTTTCATCTGTATCAAGACTATTATCATGCTCAATATGCCAGTTTGTGTGTAACTTTAAAATAACTGATTTGTTTGGTTATTTATGTATTTACTCACACTGTATTGCTATATCTACCTAATTACATGATACATCGTCTCTCTTAAATAACCCCCTCATCTGTGTGGGAATAACCCCCCTCCTCCCTCCTCCCCATTTGTGGGTGGATACAGCACAGAGCAACAAGCCGTGTCTGTTAATTACAGACAGGCAACACCAGAGATCAGCCCTTACTGTTTGCTCCTCCCTCTCACTAGAAGGTATATTAGGCACATGGACACGAGTGTGTAGCCCCTCCCCCCTGAAGAAGTGTCTCACGACACGAAACGATCGTTGGGTGCTGTGATGTCACGTCGGTAGCGTCCGCATGAGGTCTGGTGTTAGTCAGCGGTTGTAGCGTCCACATCCTCACAGCAGCAAAGGCAGCAGATACGTTTGTATTATTCACGGCTACTCATAGCCTGTCTCTGGTACTCACTTTCTGTGATCCCTTGGTACTATTTGCAACATAGTTGTATTACTGTGTACTCAGCCTGCTACTTTAGTGTGTTACACATTAGGCCTGGGACATGGTGCAGGGAGCGGCGCTGGGCAGCGCTGACGCTCATGCTCACCTGCTCACACAGGAGATTTTTCTTGTCCCTGCATGAGCGTCAGCAAGCGCGCTTGTGTGCAGGGTGGGAGGCGGGCATGGAGACGGTCCGAGAGGCGGGGCTAGGGCGCCGACGTCACGGATTGCCATTGGCTTCTGGCAGTCACGTGACCGGCCCTGCGCTTGCATGAGTGGCAAAATTTAAACTTGCCTGTCTCCTGCATTTCCACACGCCTCCGCACGCCTGCGGAAGCGCCGTCTAAAGCCGCGCTGATAGGGATAATGTTTCCCCTCAGCGCGCCTCAGCACGCCTCAGCACGGTCTTTTTGACCATGTCCGAGGCCTTACACTGAGCTGCGGTCTGTGGTTGATGGTGTGATTTATATGGATGTTATACATACAGTGCTTACTATTGCCTATTTGTCCTATCATTACTGAGTGATATATTTTGCAACTTTTTTGTATGACACCATTTACCATCCAGCTACTTTACAGTGATTTATGGAGGGCTACATTAGAGTGTGACAAGAGCGTTTGGTTCGCTGTGCATTTAACCCTGTCATTACTAGCCAGCACTATCGCTAACCGCACTAGCACCTCCCAGCTTGGGGAATATTTTATTCTAAGTTTTAACTCACTTATACATACTTTTCACCTGTTTCGGCGTATTGATATCATAATAAACATTTATTATTTTCATTTTAACAGGTTAGACGTCCTGTCGCCATATAGCCCTGCCTTTTGTGGGTGACTGGCATCAGTTAAGCTCCTCTAAGGATTACTATATGCTCCCTACTATTCATTATTGGTGCACCATGAGTGCGTGCTAAGAAGGGACTTATGTGACCTCGGTCAACATCTTTTTGCATTCTATGTTAATTTTCCCTATGCACCTGGTGCTTACTTTAGATTATTTGTGTGGTATTGAGCGTTATCATCACCTTTATTTGTTATGCCTTGTGGAAAAGCTGCAAAGTAACTGGCACTACCAAGGATCTTAATTACTACAGATGCTTGCGGAACATGTGCACAAGGCAAACAAGACATGCAAAAGCACAATATTACTCTGACAATCTTCACCAGAATACATCAAACCCAGCTAACTTCTCGAAGGTTATCAACAATATATTCCAGTTTTCTAGCCAACAACAACAAAGTAATATCACTAAGGAGGATATTACTCTGACAAACCCCACTGACATTGCAAATGCATTCAATGATTACTTTGTGGGGTGTGCCACTAACTTACTAGCGAAATGCAACCCAAACATGAACCTCATTCTGAGAGTACCCCTATAGCCCCACCCTCTCCCAACACTGCTCACAATTTTCAATTTGTTCCAGTATCTGAAGAGGAGATTACACAAGTGCTCCTCAAATTAAAACTAAGCAGTCAATGTGGACCTGACATACTGCAACCTAAGTTCCTTCGACTTGGTGCCCCAGCCATTGCCAAACAAATTGCTTCCATAGTCAACTCTATTCTGTCTGCAGGCCATATCCCTAAGACCTGGAAAACTGCCAGAGTTGTTCCAATATTCAAACGTGGGGACAAAAACACTGTCTCAAACTACAGGCCAATCTCTCTTCTCCCAATACTATCCAAAGTTATGGAAAAATGTGTTCACTCCCAATTAAGCGATTACTATACCAAGACAAATTTCCCTAGCCAAGTCAAATCTGGCTTTCGCCCCAAACACCCCACAGTAACTACCTTGCTAAAAGTTTGCAATGAAATCCAGTGTGGAATGTAACAGGGACAACTTACTGTTTTAATATTCCTATATTTTGCAAAGGCTTTTGATACTGTTGATCATGTTATCTTGCTTAACAAACTCCAGTGCTCTCGAATAAGGAAGCATGCTTTAAACTGGTTTCAGTCCTACCTATCAGGGAGATCCCAACATGTATCTATCTCATGCTCTAACTCCAACCCCTTGGATATCGCCTGTGGTGTCCCGAAAGGCTCTGTTATGGGGCCCCTACACTTCTCAGTGTTCATCAATGATCTTCCTACAGCTTGTAAGGGAGCTTCAATACACATGTATGCAGATGACACAATCTTATATGCACACAGCTTTGTCTCTGACATTTGAACACATACTTCAATCTGACTTTTTGAGACTTGAAAATTGGATTTCCCAAAACAAACTGTTTTTAAACATTGACAAGACTGTAACAATGGTATTTGGTACAAGGCTACATTTTTAAAGCTTCCAATGACTGAGCACCAGATCAGAATCAACGCTGAAATCACCCTAACTCCTGTTACTAGTTTTAAATACTTGGGCATATGGTTTTACTCCCATTTAACATTCGGGTTGCACATTGATACCCTGACATCCAAAACCTATGCCAAACTAGGTGTACTTAACATGGACAAATTCCTCGCTAAGTCTGCTGGTCAGAAAGCGTATCACACAGCAGATGCTAATGCCAATTATCGACTATGGGGACATAGTATACGGCTTGCACCCCACACCCACCTTAGCAAACTTGACACCCTTTTGTTCTCCAATGTAACTACAACACACATCATTGCGAAATGCTCAATGAACTAGATTGGTCATCACTTGAGTTTAGGCACAAAGTTCATCTTTCCTGTTTTGCCTATAAATATTTTCTTGGCAAGCTACCCATCTATCTGAACAAGCTACAGCTGCAGCGGCCGTTATTCGTACTCTTCACGCGTTGTGTACAGCGGAATACCGATGTCATGACGCGGGATGTCTTCCAACCTTACCGCCTTAAGATGCGAGTGCGGCGAGTGCAGAAAATGGCATTTTAGAGTTCTGTTTTTTAAACACCTTAAATTGACACAGTAGTGCAGTAGCACAGTATTGTACACATTGCAATTCATTCATTTCATTGCACCCAAAGAAACCGAATCCATGAAATTCAAACAAAGAAGTCGCGATAAGCGCAGGTGCCTGGGGCGATTGGCCGCGTTCATGCCGCATGGAGTACAGCAGAGCACACAAAATCGCCGATGTGATTTGTTCGAATAACGGCCACAGCAGCTGTACTCACCCCTACCACATGCAGTACTTATCATCTGAGATCTGACTCCAAAAGACTGTTCATGGTCCCAAGGCTCAACAAAGTATCCGTCCGCTCCTCCTTCTCTTACCGTGCACCCCAAAACTGGAACAACCTACCGGAGACTCTCACATCCACCACCAGTTAAAGTTCTTTCAAAACTAAAGCTGTCTCACATTTTAATCTGGCCTATAACTGTTACATACGCCTATAATATATATTATCTCTTAACTGTTCATGCTATGTCTTGTATATGTAGCCCTGCTTCCTATAGAATGCAGGCCACTACCATATGCTGTATCACCTGTAGGCTCACAGGGCCTCAGTCTCTGCCACGGAGAGCCTGGGGTACTCGCACAATAATTATACTGGGTGCAGCGCCTCCACCTGCGACAGCTTCCGCCAGAGGGGAAGTGGGTATTCGCAGGACGTATATACTTCAAACACAACCACACAGCAGGATACCTTAACCAATCAACTTTACTTGCATGCAATATCGTACACATATACATATACCAGCGGTCCTCCCTAGAGGAGACACTCTAAGCAGCGTCACGGCGAACGCCAAACCTCCCCTGTCCCTCCACCGTGTGATCCCACCCCGTGTCCAATCCCCTTGGGATAAGTCCTCCCACCCTCAAGTGAGTCAGATCTCTATAAGTGTGAGTGTGACTGCGCAGCCACTGTGTCCCGAATGAAAAGAGGGTACCGTTGGTGCACTTGTAGAATTACCTGCCGGGTACTCCGGTACCCGGTACTGCTACAGTCTTCGAAAAGGATCCGCGAGGTGTAGAAGTCGTCCTCCCACCCACGTGGAGGTCCAGGGCGAACCCACCCAGACACGTGGTGGCTTGCTAGCGGGGTCTGAGCCCAGACCTCCCGCCAAATAGAACAGTCCTGCTATCAATCAGGCGGCACTACGGGAATCCGGAACCTCACTATGGCAGGTCCCTAGCTCCGCTTGTCTCTACTGGGACTCAGGGCCTAACTGGGCCTGGGGCATACGGCCTACGCCGGGGCGGTTGGCCTCCCTATACCGAAGCTCTGTCTCCTCTCCAGACAGCTCTGAGACAACGTACGCGCAACCCCCCACCTTTTCCTTCCCAACTCCCAGCCCAATGGCTCAGCTCTATCACGGGGCCCCGCGGGGGCTGCTGGGGCCGGTGTCTCGCTACCTCCCTCCAATTAGCACTCTCCTCCTTCGCGGGCTTATGGCACGCACTCCTGCGCATGCGCAACCTCTGTCTAGGTTAGGTCTATACGGGTGCCAACCAAAACATGGCGTCTTGCATGACGCGGAGCCTCCGTATCTGAGTACTCTACTGCAGCGCACCCTCCCTCAACAACAAGGGTGAGAAGGGGACCCCGGCTACATATATAATGTATACCCTGTTCACTTATGTAACTGTATTTGTAACCATGTATTATTTGTCATCTTAACTCTATACCCAGGACATACTTGAAAACAAGAGGTAACTCTCAATGTATTACTTCCTGGTAAAACATTGTATAAATAAATAAAATAAAAATCTGACCTGAAATGAGAATAAATGATTATGGTTTTACTGTTTATACTATTCCTGTGGTCGTGGCAATCGAACTGTAATACAATAAAAAAAAAATTGATTCAACTTAATTGAAATATCATCTATAGGAGTCACAAATCTATTTAATTGACCTGTGTGCTACAGGTTTACATTTATTTGAGTTTACCATTAAGAATGACAAATTTGACTTTAAGTAGAAATAGCCGTGTTAGTTCAGTTCTGATAATGCAGAGTAAATGAGTACTTCAGTATTAGGTGATACCTTTTTTATTTGGACTAACAATAGATATTATAAGACAAGTTTTTGAGAGTTCTATCTTCCTCATGTCAGCAATATGGATTTACAAAGAATCCATGAGATAAACACAGATGTAAAAAAAAAACAAGTCAGCTATCTAAGGCAGATCTAAGGCAGATGATGCAGACAGGACAATAAAATGGATGAAAAGGATAGTGATACACAGGACCATACAGCCATCAACAGTGTGCAGGGGGGAGAGGGGGTTAATTGTAAAATTCACAGAGACACAGAGAAACCTTACCAAAAATTATGGTAATGAGTTAAAATCCACATATCAGCAGTCTTCTTGTTTTAGTGGCAGTGTCTTATCATTTTGAGTAAAAAAAAAATTCTGTTCTTGAGTGCTTTTAAGCATTCTGTTGAGGATTTGGGTGTTTAAATCATGTATGGAATGATCTGGCTGTGAGAAGGGATGTCCCACTGGAGTGCAATATCTTCCTTCTTCATGGTGTGTAATTGACTTTAAAAGCTTTGGAAATATGACTGGATCCCAATTAGACTTGATACAGTACAAGCGTGGCTTATATGAGCCATAACATATTGGGTAGCTGCAGCCTATTGCTGCTTTGGGCTCTTGAATTTGTTTTGACATGGGCATTTTGTCCTATGTACTGTATGTGCTGTGTATGAATATTGAATGAACCCTGGTGGCAGTTTGATAAATACATAGCCAATGCTCATTTAACAGCACAAGCTGCCTTTTTGTTATTCTTTTGTCTTTCTCACTTGCTGCATCATGGAATCTTCAGGAGTTTCAAGGAATACTCAAGTACCACGACCATGTTCTTTATCACAATCACGCTTACTTTGTGAGGGCCAAGCCTACAATAGAAGAGAATGGGCTCTGGTTACTTCAATCAGCCTGCATTTTAATACATACTACTTGCAGGCTATTCTTAATATTTGCATGTCTTTGAGCTAGGCTACTCTGGAAGTAGTCTGGTGGACGGGACATGACTTATAAAAATATGCGAAAGAGTACAATTCAGACTTCCACACCCGTCTTGGGGGGTTATTTACTAAAAATTTGGGCAAAAATATCAGCGCAAAACACAGCCCCATATTTATCAAAGAAATGGAATTCTTCTTGTATGTATATATTTATGTAGCGCCCACAGTGTACTCAGCGCTTTACAAAGACAATAAAGTACAGGGAATTTAGAATACAATAAGCACAACAAGGTCATATGATAAGAATGGAAATCCCTGCCCCGGAGAGCATACAATCTAAGTGGTATGATGGGGAAACTTAGAGACAACAGGTGAGGGAATAAGTGAAGTACAGTGGATGGCACTTTTCGGGTTCCTCCAAAACAGAACCCGAAAAATCAGTTAGATTCCTTCAATCATTACAACTGATGATGCTTGCTGCCTGTCCATATGGTCAGTTAGTTCTTTTCAACCACTTTTAAATAAACCCCTTCTGTGAAGACTGAGGGGAGGGCAGGATTCACAGCATGAAGCACTTAAGCATAAACTTACTAAATAGTGTAGGGCCGCAAAAAGCTCATACACCCAGTTCATTCTGAGTTATAAAATCAGCATTACTTAAGACAAATGTAAAGATCCGGCAGGTATACAGTATAAAGGGGCCAATACCAGTGTGAAGGGAGGGGGGAAACTTATCATGCCTATCCTTAAAAATCACCCACACCCTGCTTTCTATCTCATTGTTCATTGTTCACTTTCCTAATTGAAAGGATATTATATAACCCATTCCTGCAGAAAGGTACTGCAAAACAATGACATGTCGGCCCCTCTGGCAGTAATGGTGTTAAAAAAAATGTAAATTCAATAGGTAATAAAATAAGCATAATAAGAAATACATTGGCAGAGAAGACTGAAACGTAATCACCGGTGGAGTTCAAGTTTCTTGTTCCAGTGCCAATTCTTGTATAAATAGACTGAGAAGAACGTCCTTTACAAATTATATTTGACTAAAATGATAAAATGTATGTATTGTTTTTCTATATTTTATATTTGAGCATTCTAGACAAATACATACAGAATAGGGCGAGTTTAATGTGCCTTTTTGCCCCTATACAAAAAAAAAAAGATTCATTTATTATAAAAGGTCATCACAAGTATGATTCTGCAGTTCTGCACAGTGGTACCTACATTTCTCTGCTATATTTGAACACTCCAGACATATCTGCTTTTTTACATTTTAGATTTTTTGAGTTATAGACCAAGATATTTTCTCCACAATAAATGTTTTGCTTTATAGCATAAAACATTGAATTCTGAACAGAAATGTAAGAAAATAAAACCAGAGTTCTGAATATTGTATTTAATATTGTTTTTGAAAATCAGTGCTTGCAAGTTTTTCCTCCTTCCTCGATCTTGATCACAGAGCTTTTCCTAAGCACGGTCATTTGTCATGTCCTGGGAAAAATTCATCATTCTTGGTCATCTTCAAAACTTAGTCAAGCTTATACGTGCCATATACTGTAACTGCTGTAGCTGAATTTCCATCACACGTTTTTTGGGAATTCGTTTCATCAGGTAGCCCTGACTTATTAAATTGTTTCCTTATTTTCTCACAAATTCCCTCATATGTAACTAAATATTAATATTATTCATGGGCAAGATGTCAGATCAATTAATAATATACTGTGGCATAGTCTACTAGAGGGTTTACAATTAGACTTGCATTAAAGTTGCAGTGAAGTCCTGCAGGATGAATAGAAGCCACGTCTGCTGTCTATTTTTAACATAAAAATATTATTGCAAGAAGAATTATGGTAATCATGAAGCTTTTGTTACTGTATTCACTCTCTTTGTGTTCTTAAGAGTTTGAAGATGCACTGGCACATCCAACAAATAATATTCATTTCAATCACATTTTTTATATGCTTCACCCGTCTAAGATAACTCATTAAGAAGATTGCCGGGAGCAATGAGAAAATTAAATTAGGATACACTGTATTATTGGATGTATAAAGATAGGGTAAGTTTTATTTAGGTATTAACTTAGATTCACAGGTTCTTTGTTAGATGTGCTGCCCTTTGGGCAACTATGCCAAATGTTTGCTATGCCATCAAAATCAGCACTGCTTTTAAACATGCTTGTGCTACACTGTGGTATTAACTATTGTTGTTCTCAACATTTTAAATGAACCCTTTGAGTAACGGAGGGGTCGTGGTGCCTAAGCGCCACAGCCTCTACGGCACAGTGCGGTCACGGGACCGCGGTTGCCATTTTGGAGGAAGCGGAGGAGGAGGGTTCCTCCTCTGTTTCCTTACTTGTTAGATGCTTTCCTGTGCTCTATGGAACGACCTCAGCTCAAACCCTGTACTTGAAGTGGCATGTCCCCCTGAGCTAATGTGAGGTTCCCCAACATTCGGTGAACTAGTTGTCCACCGTGCAAACTGGTCAAAATAGCGCTTGGGTCTGTTCCAGTGGCCAGTAGAAAACTGCTACATCATCAGGAGAAGACGTTTCGTCTTTCTATTGGTGACCCCATGGCCATGTTTGTAGTCCTGGTGATCACAATTGTCATTTTTTGTGTCAAGACCAACACAAACTGCAAATATATTGGGAACCAGATGATCCCTGGATGTCGGGGAACACAGATCAGCTCTGAGTCTACCCCATCAAAATCTCCATCACGTAGATTACACACAAATTGGGTATTGCTGCTTTAAAATGAAAAGCCATTACAAAGACATTAAAGCAGCAATACTACATTCTCCACCTTTAAAAAAAAAATATTTTTTAATATGTAAAGCATGGGACAATGTATAATTAATTCTACATTTTTTGTTTTTTCACTTATATTTTTATTAAAGTTTTCAAACATAAATGGGAGGGGAAAGGATACAAAAAAGAAAAATGGGGGGGGGGGGAAGGGGAAACAACCATTTTGAATCCAAATTCTTAACAAGCATCAACAATCACATTACATATTATACAAAATCTTATAGACAATGCCTTCCGCACAAAACACTCTCAAAGCAACTTATTGCAACTTTTATTAACTTCAGAACTGTTCTCTAGTATGTCTGCCAGATCTCCTAATTGACCACATCCCCTCCAACATCTATCCCAGGTCCCCGGGAAAATCTGTTTTAGTCTTTTGGGGGTGTAATACCAGCGTAACACTGATCCATATATTTGTGGGCCGGGGTATCCTGTTTTGGGGCTAAACCCTGATAAAGAGATGATATCAACCCCGTTTGATATTTTTTTGTTTTACATAGATCTTCAAATCGGGTGTAGTTAGGAAATTCCTCTTCATAGAAACCCTGGCACATAAAATGACGAACCTGGATATACCTAAATAGCTCAGTTTTGGGGAGGCCATACTTTCTTATCAGCTCCTCAAATTACATTAGCTTGTCCTTTTCTATCAAATCTCCCACCCCAAGAATCCCTCTTTGTCTCCAAATTTCAAATTTCGAAACCCTGGAAGAAATCCCGGATTACCAAATAGGGGTGCGAGCCTAGATGGAGTTGACATAAATGAGTACTCTCATTTTTTAAAATATTTTTATAAATTTTTAGTGTAATATTAAATGGTATTTTTTTTGGACCTCTAGTGTATGTGGTGCATAGAGGGTTAATATATTGTGACATTTTTATCAATTTGTATAAATTTGGTAGATGTATACATTTTAGCTACTTGGCCACGGGTTACTCTCTGCGAGAGACCATTTGTTACATAGTAATTAATTTGCATTCAACACACACGATTCGAGCTGGTTATAGCCTATCAAATGAAGGTATTTAACAACAGCTGGGACGTGTCAGCACCATTCCTGAGGAAACTGGAGGTTCCGGTGAAACGTGTAGAGTGGTACGCAGAACGCCGTGCTACCTTCTTGTCCACCCACTTCAGATCCAGCCAGGAGATTCAATCCGGAAGTGTGGGATGTGAGAACGAGCTGAGCAGAGGGAGGCAGGGAGAACGCCAAGACACCCTGACCGGTTGTGCTCCAGTTATTACTCCAATATGAATTTACTTTTGACACCATTGAAGGTGACAGACCAGAGGGGTTAAAGGAAACATCTGAGGCGACCATTTAAAGTTTCAACATTCCCACTGTTTTGGATACGCTTGTAAAGAATGTGAAATGTGTGAGTGACGGGCCAAAGGTCCAAAAAAACACACACACACCCCTCACCCCTCACCCCTCACCCCTCACCCCCCCCCAAGCTCATCCCCCCCCCAAGCTCACACCCCGGCGCCGCTACAGTCAGCGGGGGAGCGGAACGAGCGCCCGGGACACAGCGGGGGAGCGGCCACAACACGCTGCCTCCCGCCTCACATCCACGTGGGAACGGCCGGATGGGTGAGGCAGCGGCCGGATGGGTGAGGCAGCATAACCACGGGCCTTGCCGCACGCTCCTCGGCACCGCCTCACCTCTCCCACCCCCCCTCACAGCAAAGCCCAGCCTACCCGGTGCCGCCTGCAACGCTCCTCGGCACCGCCGCCTCACCTCGAGGCGGAGGCCAGCGGGGGGCTCCCGCCCTGCAGGAGGGACCCCACACATACCCCGTGCTGCTCACTCCCCCTCCACATGCCCCGTACTGCTCACTCCCCCTCCCCCCTCCACATGCCCCGTGCTGCTCACTCCCCCTCCACATGCCCCGTGCTGCTCACTCCCCCTCCCCCCTCCACATGCCCCGTGC